>NC_034435.1:3803802-3882444 GCF_002078875.1 Numida meleagris
GGCGCGGCCTCACCTGGGCCTCGATGGGGCCTGCAGGGCCCTGGCCCGCTCCCGGAGCGCCTTGGGCCTGCCCGGGCCCCGCCTGCCCAGGCCCGGGCGGGGTTTGGGTCTGGCTGGGGAGGGTGAAGTCGGTGAACTCGAACTCGGAGCCTTGCGTGTCGGCGCCGAGCAGCTCGGCCTCCTCCGTGTCCAGGAAGGTGAGGGTCTGCGAACTCGGGCCGTACGCTTCCACGCTCATGGCGGCGGCGGTGGAGAAGAGAAGCGGCGCTTCCGCGCGCCCCCCCCACCTCGGCCGGGCCGCGCCTCACGGAGCCCGGGCGCCGCGCTACGCCAGCGGCGGGATCCGCCGCGCGCACCAGGCCGCGCCCCCGAGAACCGGCCGCCAACGAGCCCCCCGCTGCCCCGCTAGGGCAGCCCCGAACGCGGCCGAGGCGACGGAGGAAGGAGACGGCGCCGGAGAAGGGAACCGAGAGCCCCGAAGCGCTGCGAGAGGAACCGTCCGGCAGCCGCCGCGCGCCAGGCCAGGAGCGGTGACGCGGAGCGCACGGCGGACGCCAGCACGCCCCGTGCGCGTGGGCGGGTGACGCAGCACGCACACACCTGGGAGGGCACGGCGGGAGGGGGCGGGGCTCCGCGCGGAAGGCGCGAAGGAGCGCGCGACACCGCCCACGCGCGCAAAGCGGCGCGAACCACCTGAAGAGCTGGGGGGGGGGGGGGGGAAGGGCTGGGGGCGCTCTGAGTTCGCGCCTAAAGGAGGGGCTGTCCCGCGCCGCCCCCGCAGCCCGGACTCTCTCGCGAGGGGGGCGGAGCCTGCACGCTGATTGACTGCTGCGGTAGCCAATGAGCCCTCGAGCTGAGCAGGAAGGGCGGGCAGTGTCGGCTGAGGGCCCTGTGGTGGCGCGGGGCTGTGGTGGCTGTGTGGGTGCGCTGTGCTGCCCCTGCGGCCTGCCCGCATCACGGCCTCTGTGGAAGCGAGGCGTGGTGTCTCTGGTGATGGAGGCATACCCGGGATAAGGGCGTCCTGCAGGATTCTAACGCAGGTGATTAAGAAGGCTCTGGTATTACAGTAATACCTGCTTCAACTGTAAGATCCATCGTACCTATAATACCCCATGTGACTGTGGTACTTAGAGAGCTGAATTGGCGCGAGGGGAGCGGAGCAGCCCGTGGAGGTTCTCTGCGTTGTGTGGGTATGGGCAGGACGTGTTCAATCCATAAATAAATCTCTAGTTTGGGGTTTGGCAGCCCTCGTTTCGCCGTGCTTTTATTAGCACCAAACGAATCTCTTTTGAGGTTACTGCCAGGTGTTGTGAGAAGCACCGATAGGAAAAGCTGCGTGCTCATTCTCCTTTTTCCCCACAAAAGCTTCTAACTGTAAGATGCACACGTGTATTTTCTTTTGAAGTAACTTTAATTTTGTTCTTGCTTTTGGTGTAGGATAAAGCTTGGAACGGAAACAATATGTACCAAATTTGCACCTTTTAAACTGAAAAGATTTAAGTGAAGATTGGAAAGGATCTTGATGCACCAAGTACAGGAAGGGGAAACAAATGGAGAGAGAACACAGGTTTGCATTCATGTTGAGCTTTAAGCTTCTATGAAGGAACAGACTTACCAATAGTTGATCACAGAAGTATCTTTATTCATGAAAGTAGATTAATTAAGCAAAAAAAAAAAAAAGACAATGGAAATTTGATTGTGAAGTTATGACTGTCACATCAGCTGCAGTTTAACATGGTGACGTCGAGGTAAGTCAGTGTGTAGTCATATGTAACTTCCTACATTACGTTGAGACTTTTGATTCCTGAGGTTGAATCGTAGCGACATTAAACCCGCTTGTAGTCTGACTGGAAGGCATCCACAGATGAAATGAATTGATGCTTTCTTAAAACCAGCTGGAAATTATCTGTTTCATAATTCAGAGATGAGCATAACTGAAAAAATAGGAAGTCTTACTTGAAAACGAGATCTATTCTGAAGATTGTATTTATAAAACCAGGTAGGTTGTTTTGTATGGACACATTGTTTATGAATAAACAGACCATTCTTGCAACATTTGTCCAGTTTACAGAATCATCAGAAGTTTTGGAAACCTATCAAAGCCTTGATGTGCTGCTATATTTTTTTCCCTCCCTCCCTACATAATACAGAAAATAACAATGCTTTTAAAGAAGAGCTGTTTGGAAAACTCACTGAAGAGTGTAGACCCTGTGCTATCAGAAGGTTAATTTGGCTTCTGCTGAGCAGGCTGCGGCCCCGTTGCCGTGCTGGCAGGCAGGATCGTGCTGCTGTCTGAGGTGCTGAAGCCAGAGGGCCACCAGGGGGTTCTGGAGATCCCCACGTACCCCACCGTGTGTCTGGTGCCCCCGTTACACGAGTCAAAACTAAACCCACAGTGAGCAGAGCGTGGGAAGACTGTAGTTCACATGGGTGTGTTTTGAAAAGGCGTTCAAGTGGCAGTCGGTTGTGGCCATTGGGATCTCGGTTACTGTGTTTTAAAAAGGGAGACTGTAATTAGTCTTTACACCGGTATAGAGGCATGGCTTGTGAAAAAGATGCATTTGAATTTCATGACATTAATGCTTAATGGTAGGCCACTGCATTCCGGACATTCTTTGTACTTCTTTGGCATATTTGAAGATAAGGGTATATACAGTCTACACTGCAGTGCTTCCTAGATGATATTTTATTTGTGTAAGCGTTATTTTGTGAAAGTTTTACCTTTAAATCGGGGCTAATGCAAAGAGGTGGCACTCTGACTCGTTGGTCTTTATTGTTGTGCATCCAGTATGAAATTCCAAAAGGTAACACTCACAAAACAGGAACACATCACCTGAGAATGACCGTGCTTCGCCATTTTTGTGCATGATTAGAAGCTGGAATTCACAGGACATGCTTAGCCATAAGAAGCTGTCTGAGAGAACTAATGGGAGTGAGTTCAGTTTTTTAGAAAGACTCTTTCTGCTCGCTTGCATGAGCTAGCAAGTTTAAGGTGATTATCTTGCAGAGGTGATAATAAAGGTTCCTGATAATTGTAAGTGTAAAACAGAAGCATGCAGCAGTTTAGCTGTTGGTAGAAATAATGCATTCGTGACTCAAAATAGTTGGCTGTGCCAGAAGATTCTCCTTGAAATTAATTTCCATTCCAACACACGCTGTCACTGGCATTCGATAACATCCTCCATTCAGGACTGCACAAGAGAAGCCTGAAATGAAGCTGTTATGAAAAGGAACGAACTGATTGGTCTCTGCAAACTCCAAGCCATGGAGATAGTGTTAGAAAGTGTCACGATGACGTGAAGGGTTGAAAGCCAATCAAATGGAGTGTGAGCAATCTGCGAAACTGCTATTTCAGATGGCAGAGCCGGCTAAAGAAGCCATGTATTTTTATCCTGGGATAAAACAATTCAGATTAGGGGAAAATAAACATCAAGCTGAAGTCAGATTTTTCTTGACACAATGCTTAAGGAATGCTTGCACGTTACATATCTGATGATGATGTCTCTATAATAAGTACCATGGTTATGCAATACGTTAAAATATTATCAAATGAGAGATACAATCCATTAATTTATTTTGCATATTTAACCACTTTTTGTCTGCTCTGTTATTTCCACACATCTGCATTTTAACATCTCTTTATTTCTTCATTTTTGTTTAATGGTCAGGTAACTCATATTGTTTAAAAAGTTCTTAATTTTCTGTCCCTGTTTTTGCCTTTTGCTTTTCTCTTTTCCAAGTCTTCAAATGGAAATCCCGTGCAGTTTTACTTAGGTTATCTAGCCTGAGAAATAGAAAATGAAAGAAGAAAAAATACCCGTATGTTGTTTTTCTTTTGTTTGGGGTTTTTATATTATTATTATTTTCGTAAAACCATTCCTCTGTCAGAGTATGCTAAGAAAATTTCGATAGCAAAGAATACTGAACGATCAAATCTTTTGTTTTTTTAAAAACGTACCAATAATGCAGCAACGAAGCACAAATCTTTGAAAGCTGTGAATGTGCTGTTCCATTGCAGATATTACAGTTCTGCTCAGCTACCACGAGAGGGACGTAGAAGGAAAGCTAAGATAGCACAGGAAAAAAAAAAAAACAAGCCACCAAATTGAAAGAACAGCTTCATGCAGGTTCTTAGCAACATGCATTTTGCTTTTGTTTAGAAGGATCTTCTGGGATCGTAACATTTCTATTGTTTCCTCCATCCCTAATAGTCTTTACTAGCTTTATAGACCTTAAAAAATGTGTTAATGAGCATTAATAGCTAAAATGGATCTTTTCCCAGAACTCCATAATCTTTCCTCAGCGTTTTCCTGCTGGAATGTCTGTAGCAGTGTTGGGACAGGGTGTGGTTGGGCTGGCTGTGTTTTTGTTCCATCTCTAGCTATTGGGCCAACAAATACTGCAGCATTTAGTAGCCACATGGGCAAGAAGGTTATGGAGCTATTTCTGTTTATTTCTATTTAATTTTCGCAAATGAATGGGTGATGATGCACACGTCTTACGATCAGAGCTCATATAAATGCCATCATGAAACAAGAGGACCATAAAAACCTTTTAAGTAAATATTGAAGGATTTATTGGACCATTGTGGAATTAAAAAGCACAATCCTAGCACACACTGGATTGGAAGTAATGCACATGTATATTTAAGGATCTGCATCCTATTAATGCCTGGTGTCAGTAAAGCTTTACTTCAGCCATTGTGAGACAGAGGCATAACTAGTTGGGTGTGTGGCTTCATCTGAACAGCAATACTGGAAGAAAGGGCTGTTCTGAATAAGATGGAAATATTTTTTTTAATTATGATTATTATAATTTTATGAACTTTAGTCCTTAATGCATAAATTTGTGTAACGAGTATTTTAACATCACATTAAAAGATCGCTGTCAAGTGATCCTAGATTGAACAGTCTTTTTCAAAAAGCCCTTTAATCCACAAAATGCTTTCCCAAGCTGAGAGCACATCAGAGAAATATTATTGTGTAAATGTAGAAATTTCTCTAAGGTGCCAGAAATCGAAGTGCACCAGCTTTGGTGCAGGAGTACAAATAACGTGGTACTGAAAACTCACAGAGAAGGGCTATCACTCATTGCCAGTGGAATCCGAATACTTTTATCCTTTAGCAGGTTCTGCAGTATTTCTGTTTCAACCGATTTGTTTGCAGGTTCAGCTGCACTGTGGCTATAAAAAATATTCCCGAAGCAAACTGGATAAGTAGTTTAAAGCGATGGAGGAAAAGGGGGAGAAGATCTTGACATTTCTTCAGTGATCTCGGATGAAGAAGATACTTAGATATTAAGGTGATGAGTGACATAAAAAGATAATAGCAGCATACAAAAGCCAGTAAATGAAACTAGCTATAAAGTGTGCTACAAACCAGTTTTCTTTCCCTGTCTAAGCTAAGTGGATAGTAAAAGGCTAATAAACTATGAAAAGGTAATTTGATGTTGAAGTACTACTCAGAAATCCTTTAGCTCAGTATAAAATTGGAAATCCTTCCCCCCCAAATGTATTAAAATCCCTTTTACCTCTTGTTCCTCGTAAATAGCTGAAGTGTGTGGTCATCCTAAACAACGCCACGTTAACACTGAGTCTGAATTCAGTGAACATATGTAGGGAAAACATCTTTTTAAGTACGGAGCTTCTGGGTTTTTTGGTGGGTTTTTTTTTTTTGCAGTTTATTCTTCACTAGGTGAAATGAGCTACTTCTCTTTAACTGGCCACAGATGTCAGACTGCTAGCAAAAAGGCATGGTTTTTAAAATCCAAGGAAAATAGCTGGAAATAGTAGATATATTCCTGAAGATATTTGAGAGTTGCTTATTAAGTCTGCCTGTTGAAGGAGTTCTGGAAGAAGCAGGCTCGTTAAAAATATCCTGTTTCTAAAGGGGCATCATCGTTTCTTGAAGTGGGATTTCTTCAAAACAGATGTCGTTGTATCTCAGCTTAAAAACAAATTTTGAGTCTCTTGATTAACTACAAAGAGTGTACATGTTTCTTTGTTTTAATTTCTGGCAGTTATCCTGGGCAGATGGAGGAGCAGTGAGGTTATTTTGGTGTAATGTAAAATCCAGTATTTCACAATGAGTTTTGATATATTTGAATCTTGTGGACTGGTGCATCTCCCTCTGTTTCAGTGGAGAAAATAGAAGAGTGGTGATTTTTTCCGGTTATCCCCAGTGTCTTGTTTAAGTTTATAAATACCTTGAGTTTTAGCAATGTAATTTCTGATGTGGTAGCAGCTTGCTTTCTTCTCAAAGCATTACTGCTTTACAGACTTTAACTTTTGGGGAAGGTAATTTGCATGGAGTTAAATGTGAGGCTGTTTTTTGTGAAGAGTATGTTAAGAGAGCAAATAATTTGAAAAACAATATGGTTTTTTTGAGTCCTAACCTGATTTTTCTTCTCTAGTTCTTTAAGTGAATAACTTACTTGCATTCTCTACATGTAAAGTAAATCCTTCCAAGCTAAACCTTCTTCCTGCTGTGGGAAAAGTCTGCTAATTTGGCATTTCTCTTAAAAATGAAATAACGTAAGTAATCCAATAATTAGGTGTGTTGCCCTTTGGGCTTTGTTGCGGGAGGGAGTGTGTCTAAACTTCTCTGAAGGTTATACGTGTAAGAACATGTGTTTAGCCACATAATGTGGCTCCATGATTTAATACGAGTGCTTCAGATTCCTGTTGGCCTAAACACCTGCATCCGAAATGGTCCTTGTCATGAAATAACAGCCATTTAGCTTTCTGCTCTCCAGCTCCCAAGGATTAACACGTTTTCATGGACACCTCAGTTCTTTTTGATGCGAAATGCAGGCTTTGACAACAGGACCTTATCTTTCCATTGCAAATATTAAAGGTTCAGGAAACAGCAGGTATAAAACTTCCATACTCTTGTAGCAGCTGCAGGTAGGACAAGTAAAACAAACGGCTGCTTCTTTCTTGCTTGCCTGAAAAAGAAAAAAAATCTAGAATTGAGGGAGACCGAATATATTAGGTGTTGCAGTAGTTTTCCCATGATGGAAGCCCTTCCATTAGGAGCCTTGTATTTCTGATGTTTTGGGGTGAGTACAGGGCGAAAAGAGGTTGGGTGCTGAACCAGACTGGTTTCAGGATGGAGAAGCTTACTTGAAGTGGAAAGAATGTTTTCCTTGCAGCATCTTGTGGATTTGAGGAGGAACCAAGCCAGTACTGAACACAGGTCATGAATGGTTACAGTGTAGCTGTGTAATGCCTTCCCAGAACTCATGAGTTCCTTGGAAATGTACCCAGGCCACTGGAGGAATTTCATCAAACAGTATATGGAAAGATCAAGAGGCCGGTGGGGTCCCAGGTTTTAACAGTACTCCTGAGAGTGAATGATTTCATTTATTATACTATCTGCTTCCTAAATGCCGTGGGCTTAAGTGGATTTGCCCCTGTTTGCTTGAAAAAGAGTTTCCAAGTATCAGATTGATGATATTGAGTGTTTCCTATAGCTCCTTTGCCTGCCCATACTGTTTTGCCTTTTTCAGTGCAGTTTCATAGCCTGCTCCTCAGCTGCTAAGCCAGGGCAGAGGAAAAGCCATTTTCCCACCCCAGCCTGGTGCTGGTTGTCGGGACTTCCTCATTCTGGCTGATTTCAGGCCCACTGGCATGCCTTGGGAACATCCACACCCTGATGGCAACACCTCGAGACCTTCTCTGGACCTATCCAACCTGCCCTCTACTAGGCTTCCAGCAGCGCTTCCAAATGGCTAACCTTTGCTTTTGGCTTTGCTCTGCCTCCTGTGTGAAGGGCAGCCAGTGTGACAATGAATGAATGGAAAGGTTCTGGAAGTACTATGAAAAAAAGATAGAAGGAAAAGGAGTCCTTCCACCCTGTTCCCTCCGGTACCACGCAGACCAGCAGTTATCAAGTGGTGCCATCTGAGATTCATGATGAAGAGGCTAAAATGGAATTGCTTGAATTCCTGGACCCTGAGCAAGGTTCATGGCAGCCCTTTGAACCCATCACAGAGTCTGGAAACTGTGAACTGGGTCTGTTTTTACTAAAAATGAATTACCAGACTTAATTTATGATCAAACAGAAGTTTTCAAACTGTTTTTCAGTTTTGGTCCAGAAATCCACGAGTCTTATGTCATATGGAAGAAACCCAGGGCACAGAAACATTGTATGCAGTTGTTAGCAAATGTTATTAAGAAAAATGAAATCCTACGGCCTTTATTTCAGCTATAGTATGAAGTCTGAGCAAAGGTGCTCTGGGAAGCTTGCTGGCAAGTAAGTGGCATTCCAGTCTCAGACAAGATACTAACATATTAGGCCACTTTCTTGGCTGCAGGTTATTATATGACTTTACTGGAAGAAATTATTGCAAAAAGGATCTGAAGGTCTGCAAAGCAGTAATTCTAAGTAGCGCTTTGGTAATGATGTCATTTAAACAAAAAGTAATATTAAACATTGGGCAATGAACTTCTTTGGATTGAGAGCAACACAAGGCCACTAGCCAAAATGCAGAAGAATTTGTGAAGCAGGAGAAGTTGCATGGTATAATAAAAGTCTTGTGGAAAGTCCAAAGCACGTAAGGTCAAGGTCAAGTACAAAAAGACAGTATTAGAATGACCCTGAGGAGCGGCAGAATAAATAACCCAGTATTTTCTATGACTGTGAAGGCTTACAAGGAGGTGGAGTGGAGGAAGCTATTATAATTCTAGTCTTATATTGTGTACACTTAAGATCAGTCTATGAGTCTTGAAGTAAGAAGCCACATCTTGGGCTAGCTGGAGCACTGGAAAAATGTGAGTGATTGCTGTGAGCTCACACTGTTACTAAACTATTTGTTCTTTTGGAACTTAAAACAAATCCAGTTCCAACCTGCATCCACCTCCTCTCTACTGAGGAAGCAGAAAAGCTGAAATGAAACAAGGGGTGTTATTCTTGATGGACACGAGGTAACATCAGAAACACCATATAAGAGCTGTTATTGAAGGTTTCTTCTTTATGGAATGACCCATTATGGAACTACACGTGGTCTGAACTGAAGGATCAAGCTAAGGTATGGAGATTAACCCTTTGCTGTTATGTTTGTATAGTTCTAACTCAGTTCACCTTTGAATAGCTGGAGGCCTGGTGAGCTGGAGGCTCCACATGCCTCGCTCCTCTTTTCCCTCTTTGCTTCACTCATTCTGTGTTCCATTAGAGGCCACCACAAACCTCATCTGAAAAAAAAAGAAAGGGAGGGGGCACCTGCAGGACTAAATGGCAAAAGCTCCTGCTTTATAGCAAGGTTTAGAAGTGCAGCTTGGATCTGCTTAGAACAATTTCTCTTCCCGCTGTGTTAGGAGTAACTCCCAGATGTGACCTGAAGCCAGCAAATGATCTCAGGCAGTGAGATCAGATTTTGCTGAGTATACAGGGTTAGATGCGTTCATTGCTCTCTTTCCAGAAGATCTCCTATCCAAACCATGCATTGACATTTGATTTCCTTGGGAATATTGGCCTTCACAGTAGCCTTTACAGCATTTGTGTATAGAAACCCACAGTTACAACGTTGTCTCCTGCCTTGCCAGTTGAAAATTGCTTTTCTGATTGCTATTTATTCACCTGAGGCGTGGGGTTCCTGGAATTGTGTGCGTTTTCCTGGAAGAAGTGTTGAACAGTGTAATGGCTTGTGCAGAAAGCATTCAAAGACTGAAGCAATGTCAAGGAGAGACAAGGCAGCTGCAGTTTAGGGAGAGCTCTCAGATTCCACTCTCATGATAGGTATTTCTCTGGCCATCATTGTCTCGGGAACTCAGTGTCGCTTACACCCAAAGTGTTTTGGCTTGAATAAAGGTTAATGGAAGAAACTAAGTGCTGTGCTGGCCAAAAGCAATTGGCCTTTATTGAGGGAACCATTGCAAAAATACAGAGGATCGAACTTCTAGTTTCCATGTGGAATTAAAATTAGAGAAATGTTGTGACTATTGCAATTAGATGCCATCTGCGTCCTTGCAATCTTTGGATGGAGAAAGCAGTTTAAATGAAGCAAGGACTTAACTCTGAATCTTTACCCAGACCTTGATACCAAAAAATATTGTGAAAAAGATTGATTTTGCTTTTGTGGCTGTTTTTCAGATTTGGGTGGGGTCAGCAAAGGGAATTGCCAGAAATCTCCAGAGCCAGTTCATTCCTGTGAGATTTCTGGTCTGATATTTTCTTGAAAACTCAAGAGGTTTGGATTATTCTCCAGGCTGCATCTTTCTGGAGAGCTTCCCACTGCTTGTTAAGCCTTTGTACACGGATGCCATTTTTCCATTTCTCCAGGGGTGAAAATAAACCATAGTCTGAATGATGTTGAATTTTCCTCTGAGTTTATAAATGGTGTACAAAGGAGCACAATTTTCAAACAGAGCCAGTAATCTGTAATGTCTCAAAGCTTATGGAAGTAGAATGGGCACATGGAAAGAGATCTATGGTGAGATGGGCTGACACTGTAGCATAGCAGGAAAAGCACATATTTCTTCAACTGTTCACTTGAAGGCTAATAGGCTTCTTGAACTGATTCTCTTGACTTGCACCTGCTAATAACTTTCTAGGTAGTCTGGACATGGTAACGCAGGCATTCCCTTCAGCTCTGAGAAAGCTGCAACTTGGATCACGTTCCTAAGTCATACCTGTGTGCTTTCAGGCCTGAGTGGGGAGATACTTGTGCATGAGAATAGCTGAGTATTTAACACTGTTATCTAACCAAATGTGAATGAGGGCTCAGCTGCCTGGATCTGTGCTATTATTTGTGTTTGAAAATTCGTCTTCATATTGTATGAGATCTCTCTTTTGAGGGAGACAAAGTGATCCTGCTTCTGAGGACGATACCTGTCCTCCCCCACCCCCGGAGCGTGGGCCTTGTGAACATCTTTGTCTATTCATACACATGACAGCTGTAATTATCTTTGACAGAAAGCCTGTGGAACGCCTCAGGCAAATGCTGGAAGTGGGGACAGCAGTGTGGAGAATGTTCTGCCTTGTGGTGTAACGGGCTCTGTCTAGAAGACACTGGGTTTGTCATCCTCTGCTTATCCTTGAGGAACCGGCATTCTTTTGTGGTCAAGATTTTGGGTACAAGTAATGAGGGCATAAAAGGCAGATTCCAGGAAGAAGATTCATTCGTGTTTGTTCAAAATCTAACAGAAGTACTTAATCAGCTGAAGTGAGGTATAAGCAGAAAAGACTGAGAGACAATGTTCTGCTTTACCAGCATCATAAGAGGAAAAACTTCACTTTTTTTTTTATTAAGGCTCTGCTATAATGATAACCGCGTATTCTTTTTTCATATTAAAGATTCTCATTTTTCCATATGGACAAAGAAGCTGCTTTAGAGTACAGCCTTGACAATCTGCTGGTTCTTATCTCTCTGTTCTTCGTGCCCTTAACACATCTCACGTTCACCTTGATTCCTTGGCAATTGAAGAAAGCACTTACACCTGAAGACTCTTCACTGTAATTCATAATGGTTGTTTTTCTACACTGCTCTTGTGTAAGGAAAGGTCAGATTTCTGCATGCAAGTATTAAACTACTCATACTAATACTGAAATGTGTAGCCACCTCCTGAGACAAAGAGTGTTACATCTAGTGACCAACTTTTCTCCCCTTTCTCTGACCCGTCCAGTATTCTGAAGAATTGAGTTTGGAGAAAGCAATGCTCAGGCTTCTGACCTAGTGATGTCAGCATCCCCATAGTCAGTGAAGATGAAAGGGTGATTCAGTTAATCCTATGTGACTACTCTTTCTTCCTCTGTGTTCAATATAACTTAATTTTCACAGCTGAAAAGGTTTTTATTTCTTGCAAGAGCTGATTGATTGCAAATGATATTTTTACAGGGTACCATAACAGTGGTCCTTTAATCACCGGTGTCCTGAAAAGACCTGATTGCTTGGTAGTGCTTCTGCTTATTTCCAGCTGTGAAATCACACTGGATATCATCCTTCTGGTTTTTGGTGTTATTTGTGTGTGTGTTTGTGGAGGGGAGTTTGTTCTTGGTTTTTTTAAATGTAAACAGTAGAGCTAATTGCTATGGAGAGGTTTTATGAAAATAAGCAAATGAGAAGAAAAAACGGCCCCTGTTACAGTCAGTGAAAGTGGAAGTGTTAAGAGAGCTATCATTAATCTTGAATCAACACTTAGTGAAAAGCTACAACTTTTTACTGCCTGTATCCAGAAGGCTTGAACAGGTTTGCTTAATATAACTTCTGGCATGGACATTTTTTGATGTTCCCTTGAGATGTCCACAGAAAGGACAGCTTTGTGGTCTGCAGTTAGTAGGTCCAGCGTGTTGGGAAAGGTAACTTACCACTTCATACTTCTGAGGCAGAATAAACTGTGAAGTTCAAATTTTCTCTGTGGATCTCTGGGATGAGACCACAGAAAGCACAGCTCTGTCTCCTGTGAACGGATGCTAACCATTCCTTGGCTCCCTCTCTGAAAAGCGTGGTTTTCTCTGGAGTCCCAAGCCAAATGTTTCTCTTTTTTTTTTTTTTTTCCTCTGCTGTTCTGCACTCTGTTATATATTTGGCTGTGCTCTCTGTCCCAAAGGTGTCTATGTTCTGGTGGTATTAGGTATGAATAAGTTGTCGAGTTCTTTGGGCTCTTCCTTGCTGAAAGGCACGCTGGAAACTTGATCTTTTTTTGAAGCTACATGGCGAAGGGCTAACGGCGTGTGCCAACCTGTGGCTAGGAGGCAGTGATCTGAGGACAGCTAATTCTTGTCTGTGAAATACTTGTGTATATGATACAGGAATAGTATTATTCCTACACAGTATGTGCATTTATGTGTAGCTACTGAACTAATCACGTGTGGACAGCTCTAGCAGCCTGTCAACGTAGAGTTCCAGGGCCCCTCATGTTGAGTATTCCCCCTGTGAAGGGGTCAGTGCCAGACGTTTCTTTTGAGTTAGTGAGTTTTGGTAGGTGATCAAAAGCAAGTCATTGCTCCCTAGGACAGGTCCCCAGGATATTAAGAAGTGTATGTGCTGTCTGCCCACCTACATGTGTGATCTCAGAGCCCTGAGCACTTCCAGTCCCCTCAGTAATGAGACAATTCCTGTTTACACTATTGCTGAAGACCCCTGGATTACACAATAGGAAGATTTGAGCAGGGAGATGGATTATATACATCATTTAGAGGAAAGGAAAAACCAGCCTGCTTACAAGAGCTTTTGTTTTTAAGGTTTGCCATCCCTGAGAGTTTTTGGAAGTGACTTAGTGCATACTGAGCAACGAGTGAAAGCAATCAGGAAAGCTGTGTTATTGTCATTATGACTCTGGGAGGTGTCTTTTAGTAGCGAAAACCTTTTGGGAGACCACGGCCAAAACAGTTTTACTGCAAGAACTGCATACTCCAAGCATTAATGATACTCCCAACAATAATTTCCAGCAAGACATGATGGCTTAACCATCGCATCAGTTTGCATCTCTCTTGGTCAAAACAGCCTTCAGTCTTCTCCCTTTTTTTTTTTTTTCCAATGCAGTTCAGTTAATTATTCCCAGTTCCCTCAATGAGGCTGAGCTCCCACTGGCTCTTGGAGCAATAGTAGCTCATTGTTGCAAATGAGCTTAATCCAGTGCTAGAAGTCTTTATTGTCTATAATAGAAAATGGCATGAATAGTAAAGGAAAAAATGTGAGATGTTTCCTGTAAGGTTTTAACAACCCTCCTGGGTGCATGATTACAACACATGCTGGGGAATAGTTTTGAGCAGGGTGGCGGTGAGGAGAAGCTCTGGCAGCATTTTACACCCCCATCTGTAAGCCTCGTTACAGCGAGCTGCTTGAGAAGGGAAAGATGGGACACAGCTCTTCTCGATCTGAATGTGCCACTGCTTTTCAGTCCTTTGCCCTTCTGATTTCTCAGAATTTGTCTCTGGCAGGCTTAAATGAGAGGCAAAACAAAGCCAAACGAGGGCCAATATGAAATTTGTGGGCTTACAAAAGCACTTTGCTTGGCCTCCTGCCCTCAGCTTTGTAAAGAGTGTTTTAGTTCCAGGTGTTTCGTTCTTTTCAGACAGCGCTATGCTGACACCATGTCTGACGTATTTTGGAAGGGGATTATCAGTATGAGACCCAGGAGTGGAGAATATCTGATGGTGCTATCATCTGTCTACAGATGACAAAGTTCTGGACCGTATTTTCAGTGAATAACAATGCTCAGGGCGATTTTGTATTCAGGATCTCGTATTTCAGCCTTTCTTCACGTGGAGCTCAGACCTACATTATAGATTTTTCAGCAGTCCTGTCACTGGCCTTGTCTTCTACTGTTTCTGATGAGTCCTCGGATGGAGCTACTAGTAACCAAGTAATGCAGCACTCTTCCTCAGAAAAGTATTGTGGCAATGAAGACTGAAGCATTTGTTGCGTTGGCTATTCAAGAGCAAAAATAGTGGAAAACCCTGAATCAGGTCGTGCTGGCTCTGTCACTAGTGTTGGTTGAGAACGAAGAGTTAAGGATAAAACAGAGAGTTTGTGTTCTCAGCTCATCCACCTTACATGTGGGAGTCCTCCCTCAGATGTTGGGAGGCATCTCTGCAGCTTTTTTTTCATAAACCATTTTGCAGCTATTTCTATACCCTAACTGAAAGTTGTTGGTGTTTTCTCTCTTTCTAAAACGCTAAGCAATTGGTCGGGGAAAAACTGATGTCCCCTTGCAAGTCAGATTTTCATACACAGAAAGGATAAAAGTAATCAAATTCCCAGTAGCGTTGCAGGAATAAGCAGGAAAGTTGGCCCTTCTGAACTCTAACCTCACTTCAAGGATGGCCTCACTTTCTGTACTGTAATGCAGTAACTTCCTCTCCGGAGACTTCCCTGACACAACGTGCTAATTGATTTGATGCTGCAGTTGTGGCCAGAGTTATGTCATTCTGCTTATAGCCACAGTGGATTGTGTAACTTTTTTTAAGCTCATATAAATGACTTTTCTGATATTACTCAAATTCCATTAGTAGAGTAGAAAACAAGGAGAATTAATGATAAAGTTAACGTAGCGCACAATGGAGCCATGTCCATTTATTATGTTTTTGCAGGCTTGGTTCTCTGTCATTGCAGTTGCCATTGATTAATTGAAAGAAACATTAAAAGTACTTATAAAAGGTCTTCAGTGGCCTTCAGTATCTCGCTTCCCTTAGAGATTTAAAGTTAAGAGACATAAACCAGATTTCAGCAATCTGTAACTCTTCAAACAAGTAACAGCACAACCTTGAGTGGATTATTGCATCTTGCATTGAATGAGGCATATGGAGAGGAGGTGAGGCTGTTATTGAGTATTGACTGATGGAGTATTCTTACAATATTTGCTTCACTGTAGATGTTGATGTCAAATAATGAATCTGCCTTTCCTAAAGCATTGGTGTTGTTATTTACATTACTTAGTTCCTACCTAAACTTTGTTACCTTGGGGCCACAAATAGTTCTAAGCATAAATCATTTAGGAATCCTGTTTGTTGAGACTGTGTTTTAGCAACAGATGAAATAAGTATTTGTACATAATCAAGCTGTAAAATCATGTTTTGCAGATTTCTGAAGATAGAAGTTTGTTTTGGCTGGAAACACTCTGCAGAAAGGTAGGACCAGACTAACGATTCTGCTCACTGCTGGGCTTCAAACTCGACTGTCCAGTCCTTTCCACAGTGTCTGTCTTCAGAATTTGCAAACGTTCATCTGTGGCATTCAGAATAAGTAGATGCTGAAAAGTTCTAACGTATTGGGCTTCTTACTGATCCACGCATGAGTGAAAGAGAAATGAGCATTGAATGAATGTGTCAGGTTGGTTCAACTTCATTTGTAATCTCATAGTTCAGCAGAACAGGGAACATACCTTCCATGACATTGATAGTTCATTCATGGTGGCATTTAATAACAATTATGACTGATTATGATTTAATTCAGACTTCAAGACTCCGACCTAACAGTTGACAGTCTGCAATGATTATGACCTTTTTTTTTTTTTTTTATCTCCACCTCTCTATATTGCATGTCTGAAAGCTGGAAACCTCGCTACATTACCAGGCTCTTGTAAAACTGCTGAATTGAAATGCACATCTTCTAATATGTAATGCTCCTTTAAAGAAGGTACTAATTACACCATGCTCTGTGTGTGCGTGGTGAATAAGAAAAGCAGTGGGCCTAAAGAGCATCCCTGGGAAACATTTTCTAGCAGTGGGAATATAAAGCACTGGAAGGCTTCCTGAGCTGCTTGTGGAGCCTCCATTGCTGGAGGCATTCAAGAACAGGGTAGAGGAGAAATCTGGCTCAAGAATGCCCCAGGTACTATTGATCCTGTACAGAGACAAAGTGGAGAAGAGTATTTTAAAATCTTTACCGGTTATCTTCTATAATAATTTTGTTTCTTATGGCCATACGTATATAAGAACCACTGTAAAACACTTAGCATACTATTTTGGAGAGTGGAGGTGTTTTTCACTTATTTTTAGAACTTGACCTTAAGACTGAAAAATAACTTTTTCCTTCTGACTTTTGTTCTTCGCTTGGCAAGCATTAGTTAAAAACACAGAGATGGAAAATATTTAAACTTTAAACTAGCATGAGCTTTTCTTTTTGTTGTTTGTTTGTGTGCTAGTTTCATTTGTGATGTCAACTCCAGTCAGGGAAAAAGGTGTAACTAAGCTGGCACTGCACAGAGTGCAAAAATACTCTTAGGCCCAAGCCCAAGTAAACACTATCTACTGCTCAATTTTGTTAATTTATTTTTATCAGTAATACTTAAAAAATTCTTATTCACAAATCTGGAAGATGTTTCCCCACCAGATAATAACAACAAGTTGAGATATATCATCCACTTCTTAATTTTAAACAGGAGCAGGTACCCAGAATTAATCACATCACGACTGAACGCTTTCTGATCCACTACTGTGTGTTTAAGCTGCATTAGAGCAACGATTTATGGGATTTCTAGCCCCTTAGATCTGAATATAGAAAGATGAAGAATGAGTCCAAGGAAAATAAGGGTAGGAATGACCTCATTTTGTGGAGACACCATGTCTTGGTCAACTTCAGAAAGCTGTGAAGAAACTAGCTGCATTTTTCTCTGTGCAGTTATTTTACCACCATCAACGAAAAGGTGCCAAAATCTGTTGCAGAATAAAGAGAAGTGACTTTGGGTTTCCAGAACATAAAGATACACTGATTGCTGCCTTCATATGCAGAAGACATCATTTACAATTAGTGTAATGTAAATCTAATATGCCTTGGTTCATTTCATTTCGAATAAGTGATCAGTAAGCCCTGTTTTGTCACCATACTGTCCCACACTAATTGTTGCTGAGGGAAATGGATGTCGTTTCTCAGCAGTGAATATTCCTGACGTCACTGAGTTTGAGAACTTGCAGAACTGTACATACAGTTTTCGTCTTGTGCCGTAACACATCAGCAGAGTCATGTAGAAGTAACATGCTTCATGTGTTCAGTTTACTCTCCAGCCTCCACTAATAAATTAATTATTAGTGACTTTTGGAAGGGAAAGCAGATGGTGACGAGCTTGCAGATTGTCCATGTCACCAAAGTTCCCTCTTTCACTTTCCTGTGAAGAGATCCAGCATCACTGCTGGTAGCTCCTTCATGTTTTAAATCCTTTGACTTGCAACTTGTCCATACAAGGTGTTTGGAAGAGTGAGGTTCTCTTCTTACCATTTTTCTTTCACAGTGACTTGAAGAGTTTGGGAGCTTCCTTCTTTTTCTGCCAATTATTTGAATTTCTTCAGTTCATAGTAAAACCAAAGAAAATAATCTAACTTCTCTGCGTTCTGGTTTTGATGAGTTAGTTTGAATGCTAAATAATAGGCATAATTTAAAATTTTACATGTAACATGATCACCAGTTTATAGTATTGCAACAGGGTTTGTGATTCTGAGCAGCTGAAAGTGTTCAGAAAAAGGCTGAGCTCTGTGCAGAAGAATCATGGCTCCTCTTGACAGTCTCCCACAGCTCTTCCTAGACACAAATACTACTCCCTTGCTGGCTGGGGGTCACATTGTTTTACAAGCCAAATTCATATGGCCTCAAAAATGGTTGTTTCTAGGCAGTCCACTCTCTCTTCTGATACACTGGTTTCCTTTCTTTGGCCTCTGAAGGCTTAGAAACACAGAAGTATCCAGTTATCTAGATAATGGGCTTTCAAGCAACGTTTTTATTAGGTGTCTGAGTTTAAGGTTTTTTGTATGTCAGTTTGTTTGGTTCTGTGTCATGGTACCATCGAGTAATACTTCACTCGGATAGCAGAAAATGTATTCATATTTTATTTGCCTTGTATTGAATGGTTCCTTTTTTCTTTCCACTTACCACAAGAAACAAACCTGCATGGTTGATTATTACCCTTTGGTTCACAACAAGAAGTCACTTGCTGTGCATAACATGAGGTGGCATGCTCCTGACAAGCAGAATCGTACAAACACCACCTAGGTAACACTGGCAAACTAACTTAATGTTTAGTATAGATTTATGTGGTGTGAGAAAATGTAAAATCTGTCTGCTGCAGCATTCCTGTACTATAAAACTAGCACTTGTTTGCATACTGTGTTGAACGTGCATGCTCATTAGTGCCTACAGGCCTACACACCGTTACCTTCAAGAATTGTGCGTAGCCACAGGGATGGGAAGTTTTTCCTGAATATGGGAGGTCTGAGGCCAAAATGAGGACAAAAACCTTCTGTAAATATCCAAATATTCTGCTTCTATAACACTTTAAAGACTGAACTACTGTTTTCTGGGGCTTTACTGTCTGTGGCATCCCCAAGGATTTTGGATGATCAACATGCTAATAGATTTCCTAATCAAACAGTGGGAACGTGTGATCAAGACTTTCACTGGTCTTCAGACTAACCTCTTTTACAGCTCATGGTTTAACTTGCAGTTTCCTTCATGTAGTAGCTTTAAGATTTTTGGGGGGCGAATTTTCTTTGGCTGCTCTGGATGGATTTCTCAATCTGCTCTGTGTCCTCTGATGGAAAGTGCTGGACTGAGACTCATTCTTTCACAGACAAGAAGCAGCACAGTCTCCCCTCCTTTCATGCTGTCACCTCTGCACTGCATCCTTCCTTTAGACAAGCCTGGGGACGGGGGGGGGGGAATGAGAACACCAGCCTCTAAGGACTGGTCCATTTGCCAGATCCCTTACTGAAAATGGTGTGATAGCCCCTCTTTGGAGCTGGAAGATGACTCAATAATTCTACCCCAAATGTGAGTGGTAAAACTGCCTTGGGGTGTTTCGAGAGCCTTTTCTGAAACTCCACTGGGGTCCAGATGTCTCATAGCTTTTGTGATCTTGTGAATAGTTTCAGAAGGAAAATCTGTGAGGGATAGGGATATGAATCATCTGTCTATCCCGCGTCCATGAAGAAGAAATAAAAACCCTGATCCAAAAAAAATCCATTTAATTCTGGAATTTTCTGACCTATTTTGGTGCAAGCCGATCTAAAAAAAAAAATTAAACTACTCTCCTGATGAGTTTCTCATATTGTTTACTTTTGTAACGTTCTCTGTGGACTAGCAGCCAGAAATGACGTCCACCCGTCGTCCAGCATCAGAGAATAAGAACTTCAGAGGAAGGAATGCAACTTCATAAATAGGAAACCACAGATACTAATGGGGAGCAGAGGCAAACCTGCAGGTTAAAAAGTAGTTGCAAGAGAAGCCCATACATCCACACCGCGTGGAGATTCAAAGATGAATTCAGCTCTAGCCTTTGTTTTTCTCCTCTGCCTCTCTTGTCCTTTTTCATCATGTCAGCAGAGGAGAGCAGGTAAGAAATTCTAATTTTCTCTATATTTTCTGGATTCCTGTGTTTTCTAGACTGCTCTGAATATTCCGTTTTGCAGCAGGGAATGAGGAAGAAGATAACATTTCAGCTACGTCTGCTGAAGCCTGAAAGCAGCGTTCAGGGATTTTGTAGTCTTGTATGAAAATCGAAGCCAAACTGTTAATGTTCAGTCTTAGATTTTCCCCCACTTTCCCACCTGATTAGTGATGTATTTTATTTATTTCAGGGGAAATGGAAATGTTGTGTTCTATAATGACCTACAGGAGACGATTTATATTAATCTGCATTTTGCATGTGATAAAGAAATTAGCTCATGCAGGATGTCCTGTAGCAGGAGCCTTGGATATCCTCTCTGCTTATGCACCTAGAGCTTAGAGCAGCCCTAACTTCTAGGAACTTAGCCATGCTTAGTTCAGCTTAGTTCATTACAGAAGTTCCACTTCTCTGAACAGCCTGATAGGGAACATTCAGCCTCAAGGACTGTGTACCAAGAGATTCAAATGTGTGCCTGTGGAAACAGAATGAGCCCTTAGAGAAAGATGCATAGTAAAAGAAATGTCTGCAAGTGCAGATTTAGTTTGGGAATCACTCCTGAGTGATTGACTCATTACTGTGAATTTGAAGCTTAAAACAAATGAAAAAAAAAACCCACTTATTTTGAGACATATCTTGCTATTAGGAATGGAGAATTCTTCCATAACAGAAATAAGAAACCTGAAGCCTTGATACAGAGCTTATTCAGAACTCCTTTTTGAAGTTCAAATTATGTGCAAGCTCCTTGTTTTCAATAAGATAAGAAATGTCATTTTCATTTACTCTTTCTATCTTAGAATTTGTGGTACTTCCAATTCAGATCCCAAACCAAAACGTATTGGAGAGGTTACAACTATTCATCAAGTCCTCTTGGTTCTGTGCAGGGAAAACCCACGAGGCTTTCAGGTTCATTTGTCACCTGAGTTGTACTCAGCAGCACGGGCTGACACGCTGCCTCTGGTGCTGGCACATCCTTCATGCCTGGAGGAAGCAGACCCCCAACTCCAGCTAATTTTCCCCTGCTCATTTGCCTTCTGCTCAGTAGAAGACGCTGCTATTCCTGTCTTCATAAAGGTTTGCTTACACTGTAGGCAAGGTGTGACGTCTGTTAAAAGATTAATTAATCTAGGAAAGCCTTGAAAAACGAGGCTGTACTTTCTCATGGCAGTCAGGAGAATACCAGAGTTGAACTTTCTGTCCAGTTGTTTTTAAATTATTCATATTTTCGTATATATTTTTAGAAACAGTAAGCTACTTCCATTCATTCTTTTAGAGCAAAGCTGAAGAGCGTAGACTAGATTTTTAGCATGCCTCAGGAGATTAGGCAAGTCTAGAATGTACCACATGAGAAGGAAAAGTCATGCATGGATGCAGATGTACCTTTTGTGTCCCAAAGCAACTGCAAAGCAGTTTGAAACTGCCACTACCCAAAATGAACCCAGCTTCATGCAGCAAGTCTGACCCTCGAGAACAGGCTATGCAGCAGCTGAGGTGCTGGTTTTCCACGTTCAGTCCTTGGCAGCACATTTGGGATAGACTCGGCAAAGAGCTTTGATTTACCTGTGCCTTTCATAGTAACTTTCACAGCACTGAATTATTTATTTGCTTCTTTTGGCAGCAGAGGCTTCCAACGTGTGAACTGCTCAGCCTGTGCCAGATTAACAGCTACCACAACTGCCAGGCTGCCAGGACAATTTGTTTGCTGAGAGGTAGCTGTTACCTGAGTGACAAGCTTGGCTGATTATCACCACCAAGAGCAAATCCTTGCCTATGTGCAAGTCTTTATTACTTCCAAGCAAACGCCTGGTTAGGAACTGGGAGAAACTGGTGTGGAGGATTCTGTGTCTTTAATATTAAACATAAGTTAATGGTATCAGTTGGGTTGTACTGCTAATAGCTCTTCTGTGTTTTTCCCAATCACTGTGTTTTCGGTAGGAGTTGAAGTTGGGCCTGAAATGCTGGAAGAGATGAGACAAACTAACCGTGTGTTAATGGAAGTTCGAGACTTGTTGAAACAGCAGGTGGGTGAGAAAGGGATCTAATCCTTGTTTGCTGGGCAAGATCAGTCACTGAATCTTCTGCCTTAAATGCTGAGTTTGGGGACGAGGGGGCCTCCTCCTGTGTTAGGTGAAATAAGCAACAGAATTATTGCTGTGAACACCAGGGTCAAGAGGTGGTCTCACAATTAGGTCTGTTGTTCTGAGAAAAAGTAGATTCATGTGATTGCAGATTCTGCTGCTTGGAACTGTGTCTGCTGAAAAGCAGTGCACGCGGAGAATGAACTCTTAAAAAAAAAAAAAAGGCTCACAGTAGATGTATATTTAACTGGAAAAACAAGTCACTTTTTCCTTGGTTTTGTGGGCACTTGAAATCAGTAGCATCCAAACTTGGAAGATGGAAGAGACCTTTCAGCCATCTATTAGGGTCCTGGAAAGGAAAGTCATATGGAGTCTAAACAAGCTCTGTATTCGCTTTCCTCTTGTTGTTTTAATCCTAAGCCCTTCTGGCTCTGGTAGTTTCTTAGGGAATTTGGAACTTCTTGGGTGCTTAGATCCTTTCCCATTTTAACAAGGAGATGGTGGTTTGTCTGCTCACCTCTTTTAGGTATAGAAAAAGGTTCCGTTCTCCCTTTATTCATTCTGGGAGCTGAGGGCAGCAGCTTCTGCCTGCCAGCTAATTGGAATGGCAGACAGGTCTGTGTGCCAGGGCAAACTGGGCGGCCTCTAATCTGCAAAAACATCTGTTGCATTGAGTTACTCTCAAATTTCAGGCTTCTGCATAAATACCCAGTGTTTACTAGGAATCAGGTCAGACATGGTTCCTGGCAGCCTGCAGCAATGATTTCCAGTGTTCCCTTCCAGCTTAGTGCTTACTCTCCATATAGATTTTCTATTTGTTCTTTCTCTCACTCTTGCCACCTACTTTTTTTTTTTTTAGTCCATGGGCTTTTTCTAAATGGCACTTTCAAGAAAACTCTTCCCCAGAAGACAAACTCACATATGTCACTGGAAAGCCAAGGAGGCAGTTCATAAAGTCTTAATTTGTGCAAAGATTTTCTAAAACTTACTTTTTCTTGATTCATCATCTAGAGATGTTGGCAGTAAGGACAGCGAAAGAAGTAATAACAAAAGCCCAGGCCTAGTCTCCTGAGCCAAAGGCTGAAGAATTCTCAGCACAAAGGAACCTCTGATATTCATTAGCAGCTCTCCAACACCTCCCCTCTGCATTTTGTCACCCGCTCCTAATGGGACATGCTCTGGGGATTTGGGTTAGATGTACTTCTGCATTAACTATTCAAAATACATAACCCCTGACCACGCAGGAGGAAAGAGAGAATCTAACACAGAACGAAATCTTGCTGCTATATGTGGAAGCTGGCAGAGAGACATGAGCAGATGATTTTGTCCAAGTACAAAGTGAAACGTCTTAATAGTGGAAACACGAAGTCTATAGGGCGTGTAAGGGGGGTCACATATTGTGCCTGAGCATTGGCTGTAGATAGCCAATAAGGTTTTTTCAGGAAAGAAGCCTGCTAGGATTCCTGTCTAAGATGCTATAGTCATGAAAATATTAGCTTTAGACTAACACTTATTTTTGCCTGTCCCATATTCCGACAGCATCTTTTCACTGCCAGTGTGTCAGATTATCTCTTTACTGAAGAAAGCTTGAAGGAATAGGAGCCTAGAAGAGAATGGAGGAAGTCTAGAATAAGGAGCGTTTGTGAATAGGTTCGAAATATCTTCATGGTGAGGGCATTAGGGCCAAAAAAATGGTATAAACAAAGTCAGAGGTGGCTTGTGTTTTTGCAGTAATGGCACACAGGAGAACCTTCTCCTGACTTTGTCTGTATAGTATCTGAGCTACAGATCATAGAGTCATAGAATCACCAAGGTTAGAAAAGACCTCCAAAATCATCCAGTCCAACTGTCCACCTACCACCAATATTTCCTCACTAAACCGTGTCCCTCAGTACCGCATCTAAATGTTTCTTGAACACCTCCAGGGACGGTGACTCAACCGCTTCCCTGGGCAGCCCATTCCTGCACCTGGCCACTCTTCTGGAGAAGAATTTTTTCCTAACATCCAACATGAATCTCCCCTGGCGCAACTTGAGGCCAATCCTCAAGTCCTAAATAATGCACTCCTCTCTAGGACTGTTACTTCAGCATCTTCTAGAGCAGAAGACCCAACTAAAGTCGATTCCATGGCACTTTTTTTTGTGTTTCAAGTATTTCCAGCATCTGTAATAGAATAGTATTATCTAGTTAGCCTGTAGGAATACTTCAGCAGGGAGTGACTTACACCTCCCTTACTTAGGGAGAACAAGCCACCTCAGCTTCCAGAATGTCTACAACATAGACTTGGGGGTAAGAGTTAATTTGTTTGTAAGTAGCTGTGCACTCTCAGACACCCTGTTTTCTGGCAGTGGGACTCTTAGCTTGCGTGGCAGCAAAACTCAGCCTTTGGCCAAGTGGTGATTCTTGTTTTCTTCTAGATTAAGGAGATAACATTCCTGAAGAACACAGTAATGGAGTGTGATGCCTGTGGTGAGTTACTGAGTTGAGCCCTATATTCAGCTGCTTCCTCTGTGTGCTTCATACCTTTGTGTCCAAACAAGCAGTAAAATGCCATATGTGACCATCTGCCCTAAGGGATTAGCTTGTTTCACAGCTACCCTGAGTGTCAGAGGGTAACACTTTTTGTTAGTGATGCTTTTTTTCCCCCATGGCATTCTGCATGCATGGACCAGTGTTCCATGTTGTTCTCATGGTTCAGTGGCATTTGAAGTTATGACCCCTTTGCTGGGCATGGTGTGCAGCATTAAAAATCTCACATATCTTTCCAGCAAATCTTCTGCATTTGCTCACGTCCACAGTTTCTAAAATAAATGTTATTAACAGTTCTGTGACATGCCACGCTGTGCCTCTCAGGGTAGCTGTGTTCTAGTGCAGAAAGCTGCCCAACCACGTTTCTTAATAACCCAGCCCATGGCCTGTGTTAGGATTGCCTGGGAATGCACACCGGCTGTCCTGGGGGATCCAGCTGGCTACTCTTGAGCTGAGAGTGGAAGAGAACATCACCCCCAAGAGGCATTGCTCCGCTATTCGTTCCATCTATTGCTGTCACCTTCCAAGCAAAAAGGGTGTTTACAGAGCATGCAGGAAACAGGGTCATAAATTCTCCCATGTACGTATTGCCCTCCGTTCCTCAGTAAATGTTTTTTCTGTTCTGGAACTTACTTCTAATATATCTGACTTTCAGAAAGCATGGTTCATGGAGATGCTCTATTATTTGCCAGTACATTTGAAGGGCGGAGCAACAACTGTTTCTACGTTTGGAGAAATTGTACTTTTGCTGGAAAAGAGATTAGCCAAAGCTTCTGGGACCTGTAGTGCAGAAATGCATTCATCCACACCAATTGTTTTAGTAACTCACTCATAAAGCTGTCTTGAACTTTCTCTCTGTTACTTGATCTCTGACTTCCCCACTTGGTTTTGTGCTCTATGTGTGTTCTTCTCCTATACTCCTTGCTGGAGAATTTGAGCTTCTTTTCATCACGCATTGAACGATGTGGCTCACAGCAGTTATATGTGCTTCTCTTATTATTTCCCAGAAAGAGAAGCATTAAGAGACGAGGCCTATGTTTTAGTGAAGATTTTATTGCTGCTAATAGAAAGCATTGTTCTTTTTGTTTGTTTCAGATTTTTAAAATTGGGCTTTTAAGAAAGCAGGAGGAGAAAGTCCCTTAGGGCAGTGGATGTGGGAGATTAGTGACAACTCTAGCTTCTAGAAAGTTTATTCACGGTCCTGAGTTAGCCCTCAGTGAAGTTTTGGCTTGCAGCCCTCCGCAGCACTTCCCAGACTTCAGCCTGTGCTGTGTGGGTTGTGCTCTAGCCAGGTGTCTGGGTCTGTGCTTCCAGTGGGATGTAGATGTAGAGGAACCGGGGAGAGAACTGTTCTCTGTGGAACTCCAAAAGCAAGGGCATTATACCAAAAGGAGGGCAGCACGATGGGAGTTTTGGAATAGGAGCGAAGACTTCTGGATTTATTTATTTATTTTTGGTCTCCTCTGACTCAGAAATCAGTCCAGCTGCTGCTTTTGGCTTCTTTTTTCTCTATTTGCAAAGCAGAGCTACAGCTGCTTAACTCTTATAAAGCTACAAGGGAATGTCCTGTGGATGAGGCGCGCTGAAATCTTCAGAGACAATGGAACCAGCTTCGGATAGGGACTGGCAAAGATAACTCCTTCCTAAATCTTCCTTTTGTCCTCTAGGCATACACACTGAAGCCACAGGCCCTGTCATCACTGTGACGCAGTTTAACAGATGCGTCCCCAACCCCTGCTTCCCTGGAGTGGCGTGCACTGAGACCAGCACTGGCTTCCGCTGCGGACCGTGTCCCCCAGGCTATTCAGGGAATGGGTCCCAGTGCACAGATATCAATGAGGTAAGAAACAAGGATGGGCTGGCAGTTACAAAATGGTCTCCGTTTTCTTGAAGTGTTGCGGGTTCATCTTGTGGTTGTAGAGAAAAGTCTTGCAATTCCCCTAGGAGCTGAAGTTCAAGAGAAACATCATTTCAGTGGAACAAAGTCTGTTCCTCGCCCTGCCTCAAGCTGTGTTCCATGTTGGTTTTATATCCAGTACAGCTAGGCATTTATCTCTAAAAAAGACAGAGACTCAAACAAAATAAATCTTTTGGTTTTTACCATGCAGAAAGGTGAGTTTGGAATACTGAAAAAGTCCCTTTTGGCCTTAAAATCTTTTGAGCTAGTGGCTGATGAGTTGTTAGAGATAAGATTTATGATGTGTGGAACAGAATCAAATGCTACCCAAATACTCCTTCATACAGTAAATCTTAGCACACCACATGTATCGCTTCATTTCTGCCTTGAAATTAAACCTTGCTAGGCAGATATTGTTTCATTTCTTTTCTTTTTTTATATAAAGTGTGGTATTTAATCATGTTTATTCTGTCTGTATTCAGAGCTTTACTCAGCCATTAATTTTCTGTGTCCATAAGATTCCTTAGTTCTGTGGTTCCCAAATCGCAGTCTTATTCTCCCCTATTAGTCCAGCAAGTAACTGTAAACGTCTTGCAAAGCCATATCACCTCTATAGCACTTACAGCAGTTTAAAAACCTGCTGAAGTTAAAAAGGTCCATGAGACATTTTGAGGTTGATGATAATCTGTTAGCCACCAAAACTTGGAAAGAGCTGTATTAATGTAAAGCACCTGCTAGCACGGAGCATAAGAATTCAGTGAAAAAAATAAAGTGTCAGAGAGAATAAAGCAAGCAGTAATATCAACTTTGGAAGGATAATCGCTTCCCAGAGTAGTAAACAATCAACCATTGTTGTCTTTCAAAACCAGTTTAAGAAATTACCCAGTTCTCTGGATTCAGAGACTGCCTGGAAGAAAAGTGTGAAGTGAAGCCAGCACTTTGCCTGGGCAATTGATGTCACCTACGAAGAATTAATCTTGAAATATTATTTGTTTTACTTGTCTGCACATACTGAAACTTGGGAGAACAACTGAGACTGGGAAGCTGCATTTTCCACTTGTAAGGAAAGCCAGCAACTTCTATGCATTTTTGTTTTGTTCTTTAGAAAATAAAAGCACAATAGCTGGATCTTACACAGCAAGGCCTGCTTTGGAAACTGCCTTCACAACTGGCCTTGAGCAAGCCTGCCTCACAGATCTGTACAACTTCTTTCTTGTTTACAGTGCACTGCAAACCCCTGCTTCCCAAAGGTCCAGTGCATTAACACTGCTCCTGGCTTCCGCTGTGATCCCTGCCCTCCTGGCTTCACCGGGCAAATGGTCGAAGGGGTTGGACTAGCATATGCCAGGGCCAACAAACAGGTAAGGCACAGAAACTCCTCCGTCTCCTTCAGAAACCATTGACCCTTTCCCTTCTATTACTGTAATTAATTCAAGTGTCTTGGAGCCCTCAAAGAAATTGGAGGGAACTACAAGATAGTTGTGTCATATTGGTGGTGAGGTTGATGCAGTGACAGGAAAGAGTTGCCAAGGATGTCCTAGCACATCAGCAGCAAAGCACTTCACTCTCAGATCTTACCACTGCTGAATTTACGCTGGTCAGAAAGCCATGTCATGACACATTCAAGGCTGTGATGCCAGCCTGAGGAATCCCTCATACTAGGACACAGATGCTGCTAGTTGGTACCCAGCCCCTCCTCATATAGACAGATACAGACAGATTAAAATTCAACAAATAAGCAAACAAAAACTAACACCTAGTCTTAACACGGTATATAAGAATATATTGACAAAAGCAAGAATGGCATGTGGCTTGCATTATTTAGAGAGCTGCTAGCTGGACATAGGACACAGTCTTTGACCTTCTTGCTCCACTTACTCTCTTCTATCCTTTTACAGTAAGCAGATACTCTGACAGTTCACCTCAAAGCTAAGCTATTTCACCAGGCTAAAATCACTGGTGACTCTGTGGAGGGTAGACACCTTGCCTGGAGTCAGGAATATTTCTGGGATCTGGCTCAGTCTTGTCTCAAGGAAAACTTTGGGCTCAGTCTTAGTAAGGTGTGTTGGGAGCTTTGTTTCTGCATCTAGTGATGTCCTAATTCTGCAATCTGACATGATATTTGCCTAAGAGTGAACTTAATGCCTATTTTGTTCTTCCTGGGTAGGTTTGCACTGACATCAATGAATGTGAGACAGGTGCTGCCAGAAATTGTGTCCCAAATTCTATCTGTATCAATACACGGGTAAGTATTACTGGAAAGCCTCACATAAATCCCTCTTCCCCAGGCTCTGGGGCCTCTATTAGCTGTTGCAATCCAGCTGCTGAGGAGAGGTTCCAGGAAAGGTTTGCCCAGACTCATGTCATAGTTAATTCCCTATTGCTTTTTCTCTCAGGGATCCTACAAGTGCGGAGCTTGTAAACCTGGCTTTGTTGGGGATCAAATCACCGGCTGCAAGAGCCAGACAGCGAGACTCTGCCCTAACGGTGAAGTCAGCCCATGCCATGAGAAAGCTCAGTGCATCGTGGAGCGGGATGGGTCCATCTCCTGTGCGGTAAGGCCCAGGCCTCCCTGCCCTGTGGTCTGCTCACTGCCATTCCTCCTACACTGTGCTTGCTCTCCTGGGTCTGCCACTGCCCTCTCCTGGAGAGCATGCCTTGTCGGCTCAGACTTGCTCCCTGTTAACACCTTAGCTATGGCAATATCTCTTGGTGATCTCAGGGGAAGTAGACTGCTCCTGACACCTCAGATTCTCTGTTATTTTTTTGCTGTTGTTGTTTGTTTGGGTTTTTTTGTCTTAAGCACTATACATTTTTAAGTCTTGGAGCATTACTTGCAACTGAGAAGGGAGACAAACTATTCAAGCAATCTGCTGGACCAAAGTTCTGCTGATGTATCTGTCTTTATAATCTTAGAAACAAGCAGAAAGCTTATATTTGAACTACTTAAAAATGCTACTTACAGCTTAAGTGTCACTTTCAGATGACATTTCACCTGTAGTGCACTGTGTAATTGGATTTGCAATGTTTTCTGCTCTGCTGGTTCTCATGTAAAGCCTTCAGTTTTGGAAGCATTACCTCTAAGCGGGGGCCTCACCAGCAGCCTCGTTTTGTTTATCTGCTGTCTTCCAGTGCCTTGTGGGGTGGGCAGGGAACGGCTACATCTGTGGGAAGGATACAGACATTGACGGAGTCCCTGATGAGAAGCTGCGCTGCTCTGACAAGAAGTGCCGCAAGGTAAGATGCAGTTCTCACATACTTAGTTAGAAGTAGTCCATCACAGGAATGCTTAGCCAGAAGTGGGCAATTCTGATTTGAGAGCAGATCTCACCCTGCCTTTGATGCTGTTGAGATCCCACTCAGCATGCAGAATTCAGAAAGGCTCCATGACACACACAGCTTGCCTGCATGCCCTGCCACTTCATCCTTCTTTTCCTTTCAGGATAACTGCATGACTGTCCCCAACTCTGGCCAGGAGGATGCAGACAGGGATGGCATCGGAGATGCTTGTGATGATGATGCTGATGGAGATGGAATATTAAATGCTGAGGTTTGAATTCTACAGTTCATCCTGTCATACCTAAATGTACTGAGAGGTCCTGCAAAGCAAACTGCCTGCAGCTTTAATGTGAATACAGAGAACCTGCAGGTCACAGCATGTAATGTTTTCTTTTAAATCAGGCTGATATGAAAACACAAGTTTCTGCAGACTGGACTCTAACTGAGGTCAGTCAGATCTTGGAGTGTTTGCTGGACCTGACCAAGATGCTGCTGATGAAGCCTCATTACAGATATGCCATTAGACACTCTTGTGTCTGCTACAGGTCCTCACTCCCCTCTTAAAAAAGAAAAAAAAAAAAAAGAAAAAAGGCAGCAGGAAAGAGTTTAACGCTAAAGGGACTACAAGTAATAGTCACCTGAGAAATAAGGAGCCTCTGTCACTCGGTCAGGCCCTGGGTGGAGATATTTCCAGATGCTCCTGCTATTCCCTGAACAGGGAGTAGAGGAAACCAAGCCTGGTTGCAGATGGGCTGCTGGCCTGCTCAGAGCAACTGGTCACATACCTCATAGCCTTCATCTTTCTCACTCCGTGGTAGCATGCTCGCTCCCCTCAGCACGTCCCTCTCTCCTGCAGGACAACTGCGTGTACACACGCAATGCAGACCAGCGCAATGTGGACAAGGATAACTTTGGTGATGCTTGTGACAACTGTCGCCAAGTGAAGAACGATGACCAACGGGACATTGATGGTGATGGGAAAGGAGACGAGTGTGACGATGACATAGATGGGGATGGTAAGAGCAGCTGCAGCTGTACCAATACAGGAACAAGACAGCTGGTCAGCATGAAGCTATAGATCCTCATAACAGGTACCAGCACTCAGAGGCTTTTGCTGTGCAAGAGAAGAACTTATTTCTGCTGGGATGAAGGACACTTCTGTTTTTAAAATGTCCAGATGAGCAGTCAAGCCAGTATCCTTCAGAGTTCAGTTCTCGTAGGGGTTAAAGATCTATCTTCAGGATGACGCTAACCATTTTTCATAGCACTTTTATTGTACACAGTGAAGTCAAACTTGTTTCAGGCTTCAGAAAGATGTACGACACAAACTGATGTCAGCCCGGACAAGGACAGTACTTTGTGCTGTGATTTCAACTTGTGAAGAAGTACAGTGATATCCAAGTCGTTGGAAGCTACTGGCTCGAGACAGTATGCGTCAGGACTGTGTATTGGGAGAAAAAACACCACCAGTGGCTGGCTTTAGAAACAGTCTGTGAGCTAGTGATGCTGTATTTGCACAAAGCCTGCTTTCAAAAGCCAAAAATCACAACTGCTGCTGGCCTGAAACATCCATATTTATTTACTGATTATTTCCAGTGCATCTAGTGCTATTTGGGTCTTGCTACTTCCTGCCAAGTAGCTCCCTGCTGGCATGATCTGCTGGTGCAGTAGGTAAATGCAGAGAAGTGGGAAGTGAAGTCATGCAGCTTGCCAATTAGATTGTTCCTTTCCTGTCTCAGGCCTTGAAAAGACACTGTCTAAATCTTCCATGTCAAATAGCCAAGATTAACTTGGACTTATTTTTTAATTATGTAGACGTCTAGTTTAGAGGAAAAAGAATCTGTCATAGCTTAGGGAACCGCAGACAGCTTCATCGTCATCCTGTTGGCTGCTCAGTCCTGCACAGATATGGCTCCAGGCTGGAGTCACATTCCTCAGTTCTTCAGCCTTCCCTAAGGAATGCAGTTAGGGACATTTCCTGTCAGGTTCATGCATGGGCAGTAGCATTTTTAGGTATCCGTGAGGATGCAGTCTGAAGTATGTTTTAAGACCAGTTGCTGATGAGGTCATCCTTCCTCCGTAGCTACTAGGATGTAATGTAAAGTCTGCAGAATGTACACTGAAGTTGAAACTGTTGCCTTATTGCACAGATTCAGCTGTCCTAGGTTTTTGTCATCTGTTACATTCAAAAGGGACCTTGCTGCATATACGTATAACAGAATAGCCCCATTGGTTTGATGGGTTCTCTGCGTGTTTTACAGGGATCAAAAATCCAACGGACAACTGTAAAAGAGTTCCTAACCCTGATCAGAAAGATAGCGATGGTGATGGAGTAGGAGATATGTGCGACAGCTGCCCAACAGTCAGTAACCCAGACCAGGTAAGGAAGCACTGCCCCTTTTGCAGTGTTACGGCTTGCTTTCTCTCACTCAAGACAGTGCCCACATTATCTGCCTGAAGCAGATACCTGATAATTCACCAAGACTACCACTTGTGAATTTTAGCTGCAGTCCTGCAGTACAGACATACAGTCCCTCAAAGTCAAATGTTCTAGTGTGGGGGGGAGGAGGGGAGTGAGAGAAGCAGCTTTACTCTGTGGTTTTCTCTCTTACTGCCCTATTTGTCTGCATTTGGAAAAACAGCTACTTAAATTCATCAGGACGATGTGCAAGTGCTGCAGAAGGAACTCTCCCACTGTTGTCAGCTCTGTTTCCAATCTGAACAACAATGTCAACAGCTCTCTTGTTTCTCCTTTAATGCCTAATTTTCCCATTGACTTACGTTTAAATGATTCTTGCTTTATTTTCCTAGAAAGATACTGATCATGATCTAGTGGGAGATGTCTGTGACACCAACCAGGACAGGTGAGATCTTACTGCAAAAATTATACCTGGGTTGCGTGGAATTTTGGGGATGCAGGGGTGGAAGGCATGCATCGGTAACCATGACCAGTCACCTGGACCTTAATTTGTGTCTTTTTATTGAAACAAGGGAGGTGGAATTTTCTTCTAACTTCAGAAAACTTGCTCCTGGAAGTACAGCCCAAGGCCTAGCAGCTGTAAGCTTGCTGACAGCAGGCTTGCTTTCTATTAGCTGTCCCTCACAAATTTGTTCATGGACTACAGCTGGAATATTTCTAATCTATTTGTTTATGTAACTAATAGCTCAAGACATTAGAAGGCCAAAATCACCAACTTCCACTGTTCTTGTAGAGGACGCCAACTGCTAGAAAGGGCATGCAAGCTTTTGGAAACAACAAAAAAAAAGTGGATGATCTTTACCTGTATAATGCATTTTCTTCAACAGTGATGGCGATGGCCACCAAGATACACGAGATAACTGCCCATCAGTGCCTAACAGCTCCCAGCTGGACACAGACAATGATGGGCTAGGAGACGAATGTGATGATGATGATGACAACGACGGGATTCCAGATGAGAAACCTCCAGGCCCTGACAACTGTCGGCTTGTCCCTAACCCTGGCCAAGAAGATTCGGACGGTAAGGAAAATGTATGCACGTTAGCTCTGCTTGGGGTCCTCCATTCCTAGTGGCTAATACGTAGGAGTTTGACCTTCAGATGGGCAGGAAGTAAGACCTCCTCCGTGCTGACTTGAGACAGTTCTACATCATTTTCAGATCTCCAATAACCCTGACATCAGAATTATATTTGGGAAAGGTCTCTTCCAGAAGTATCTAGAGTGTGAGGTGCTGCTTCTATTCATAGCATTCCTGCAAGCAGGAGATAAAGCGTCAGGGTTTCTTCGCTACCAACAAAAAGGAAGAGTGCAGCAATGCTCTGAACATCTCCCGGCTTTGTATAGACACGTCTGCCTTAAGCTGTACAAGCCAAAAGCTAGCTGAGCAAAACTTAGGTGCAAAGGGTAGGGGAAATTGAAAGCTTGCTTATTCTATTGTCTCCCACAGGTGATGGTGTAGGAAATCTTTGTGAAGATGACTTTGACAGAGACATGGTGATTGACAGAATTGATGTGTGCCCAGAGAATGCAGAAGTGACGCTAACAGACTTCAGGGCCTTCCAGACAGTTGTACTGGACCCTGAGGGTGATGCGCAGATTGACCCCAACTGGATCGTCCTTAACCAGGTAGGACACTACTCCAGAACTGGAGAGCAAGTATGGAGGTAGCAAGCCTGTACAAAATTGGATGCAGTTTTCATTGAAAGCCTGCAGGCTTAATGCTGCTGTTCAGTAATGCCCCTGTCCTAGACAGAGGCTCACCTCTGCTGTACCTCTCTGCTCATTTAACAAGAGGAAAGTCTGTACACTTGGGCTGGAGATACTGATTAGACAACGTTCATCTTTCACAGGGCATGGAAATTGTCCAAACCATGAACAGTGATCCTGGCTTGGCTGTAGGTGAGGCACTTATTTTTGTCCTATTAAAAAAAATATTGTGCACCAGCTCTTAAAATTATTTCAGATACTGCATAATGATTCCACCTACCTCCTGGAAAATATTGTTTGTAGTAAGCAGAGTCCTCAGATTTAGCTTAGTTAAGTCTATCTCCCCCATCTGAATCTGGAAAGAAATGGGTCGTTTTAGCTCAGAATGCAGAGTGTTTGTTCTCCTACCATCTACAGGTTATACAGCATTCAATGGAGTGGATTTTGAGGGCACATTCCATGTCAACACTGCCACAGATGATGATTACGCTGGCTTCATATTTGGCTACCAGGACAGTTCCAGCTTTTATGTGGTCATGTGGAAGCAGATGGAACAGACATACTGGCAGGCAAACCCCTTCCGAGCAGTCGCAGAACCTGGTATTCAACTGAAGGTAAAGAAAGCATTGAAAAAGAAGTCAGTAATGGATTTTGGTTTGGTTTCTTAGCTGCGCTGCTTTGACACAGTGGGGCGGCAGCTATCGTCAGTCAGCTCTTTACCCACACATCTCACCAGACTCTTCTCCGCATTAGGCAGTGAAGTCCAAAACAGGCCCAGGTGAGTATCTCCGCAATTCTCTCTGGCACACTGGGGACACCACAGACCAAGTCAAGCTGCTGTGGAAGGACCCTCGCAACTCTGGCTGGAAGGACAAGACATCTTACCGCTGGTTCCTGCAACATCGGCCTCAAGTTGGATACATCAGGTAAGGGGTTCACAGCTTCCTTTGTATGGAAGTTCAAACGAAAAGAAAGCATCTCCAGTGCAGTTCTGTGGTAAAGAGGAGGGAGAGTGACTGTGGAACCATTTCTGTGAGTGTATCAATCTCGTGTCCCTGTTCTACATGCTTGTGCTCTTCTAGAGCTCGCTTCTATGAAGGCCCCGAACTTGTGGCAGACACTGGAGTTGTCCTTGATACAACTATGAGAGGAGGGCGCCTGGGAGTCTTCTGCTTCTCCCAAGAGAACATTATTTGGTCAAACCTGCGTTATCGCTGCAATGGTGAGTTACTTTTGAATGGACGTTTTTTGCCATTTTGCTTCAACAAGTTAATTTATTCTTGGACAGTCTACACATACAGCTGGAAAGGGATATCAAGCAGTAGCTTACTCTGTTTTTCGTTTCCACTTCTAATCTATGTTTACTTTTATCTCCTCCTCCTTAGATACTATTCCAGAAGACTATGAAACATTTAAAGTTCAGCAAGACTAACCTGAGTTTTAAATGTCCAACAAAATTTGCTTATAAAAAAGTGCTCAGCTGCCCCACTGTTGCCTCTGGTATACTGTATAAAGAACTGTAAGTAATATACCACTGCACTCTGCACAGCACCAAGTGTCACTGCACTATCTGGCATGTTTTCTACAACAGCAACTTTTCTGTAAATGCTACAAAATCCTCTTGGAACAGCAGAAGCATAGACATCAAGTGTGCATAGAAGCCTGTGCCACTGTTCTCTACACTACACGGAGAAAGATGTGCTGAGAAGCTACTGCAGTAGCTGAATTGTTTGAGTACGATTAGCGTGGATGATTCCCAGGACTTTTTCCCCTACTCAAAGGCTCTCAAATGTAAATGTTATCTTTTTCAAGACCTACCACAAAGCAAACCCAGCACAAGTCTGAAAAGGACACAGAAAGCAGCCTATGTCCAAGTTGCTCACAAAGTATTAAAAAAAAATAAAAAGCACTTTAGGGAGAGTATCTTTGTTCTGGAATGTTGGATAATAAATACTCTAATAGACTTCTCCTTGGTCACGTGCATGTTGCTTTTTCCTCTTCCAAAACTTTTCCAATACAGACGTGTAAGAAAGAAACCCTCAAAAGCTGAATGCAATAGGATGGCTGGAGAGCCTCAGCTGAATTAGTAATTCTGTTAGCAGTACAGATACACAGGGAGAGTTTTTCATTCAAGAAGCTTCCTCAAGCTAGACCGTCCTACCTCATTCCTGCAGATAAGCAGCAGCTAATTTCAGAATGATAAGCAAAGGCCTTACACTTGGTTTGTGTTATGACACCGCACCAGAACTCCAAGAAATAGCTGAGGACGAGGGAAAACTGAAGCCATTACTATTAAGAGGTGCTCACTTGGGCTGGGTACAGCGGACGCTCACAAAAGGCTTCTGTAGTTGAAGGTAACCTGGAAAGTCTTAAGTCCTGCAGTTCTGTGATCCTCACTCTCTTCCAGCTAAGCAGTTACCTAGCAGCATTCCAGTCTGCCTAAAGGGAAAATAAAAGCCCAGTTTTGCGTGATGTTTCAGGCAAGCAGCTCACACTAATTATATTGAAACTTGCTCATGGTTTCATCAGAAAGGCAGCTCCTGCTGAACACTTAACTGCAGTTTTGCAAGCTAGAATGAGACTGTATGGTAAACACTGTTCCTGGATGTGCTGCTTCTGTTAAATGTTACCAAGCAAGCAAGGTGTGAACAAAACTTTTCCTTTCCTCCTGGAAAGCTTACGGCTAAAACCACATTTTACCAAGCACAGGTCTCCACAGCGCAACGGATTTGAATTTCACACTCAGGAGGCAGCAGCATAAGCAGAGATCTGCAGAAAGAACCCCACTTTTGCTAAGTGGCTCATTTAGCCTGTTTGCTGATCACAGCGCTCTGAGAACATCTCCGTTCACCATTTTAAGACTGTCATGAAACAGCCACGGAGTTGTTCTTTGTCCAAGAGGAAGAAATGCAGATGAGTCAGCCCAAAGTACAACACCTCTTAGAGAAAATAGCTCTCAGTACTAAAGGGATGCTCTATAGCTTCTAAGAAACTGATTCCAACACGGCATGGCCAGAGATGGTGTGTTGCCATGCTGCCAGCAGGAACCACCACCTTTCACTGCAACTGAAGTCACTGCAACGTAACCATTCAGTCAGCCGTGCTGTGATCCATTTAGGTATGCTTCACACAAAATATTCAACCAGCATGACAGCTTTCTGCCCAGCACACCTCTCCCTTAGCTTAGAACGCTGATTGCAGATGAACCTTTCCCACAGAGAAACGTACGAGAGTATCAGAAAAAGATTTGCTCCATTCAGAAGAGCTGCTAAGGAACGACCCGAGTTGAAGAAGTCGGTTGTTCTGCCCCAAAGTTAAGCACTGTCTTTGTAGCATAAAACTTTTTTCATTGCTGACTCTGCTTTGAGAGCTACACCCAGTCTCTGCAGCACACACGTATGACAACCTAATCTGGCAAGTCTGAACATTTATTTACGTGCTCGTTTGCTTTCAAAAATCCAACAACTCAAATGCCCAGGACAGCCTCTCCCTATCCCAAAATGCCGTAGAACTGCAGCAGGCCAGAAACGTGACCAAACCCTGTAAGAAGAGAGTGTCACTGTGCTTCCCCTCACACATCAGAACTCAGGGACTCCTCCTGAGATAGCTCACACCCCGAGCTGACCACATTCCCTCCGTCCTTTCGGATGTTTCTGCCGTTTCCTTGCAAAGACGTAACAGGGAGTTCATCTTCCATCGCTGTAAGAAGCCAGCTAACCAAAATATTTCCATTTCGTTGTTTGGTTATAAACACTGATAGTTCAACACTGGAACCCTTCCGTCCAAGAGCAAACAACCAAGGAACACAACCAAGGAAGAAAAAGCTAAGCAGCCAGAGACAAAAACATTTGAACTTTTATTACATTTCATTTACAAATAATGCAAAGATACAAAGACAAAAGCCTTCACACAAAAAAAGAAAAGGTTGAAAAGAATGTACATTGAGTTGAGCTGCTTTTTCACATCATTTCTCAGATTGCAAACACTTAAAGCCAACTTCAGTTTTCCACTTTACCTATAGAAAAACACAATAAATAAAACTTTTATGTCGCAGGGACAATTTTTCCAGCGTTCCTGTGCCACCAACACTGTAGCTGAATATAGGATTGCATATATCAGTGAAATAATCCACAAATCATTTTAATAGAAAAAGTTAACTTGTAAAGAACAGTATATTATACTGTCTCTGAAAATGCATAAATCTGACATTTTTTTCCCAAGCTCAACGAACTACATAAAGTTGTTTTTAGCTGCCAGTCTGTGAGAGAAGCTGCCAAACGCAGCTGTATTTAATTTTATTAAAATCAAACCTTCCCTCCATAAGTACTAATGCGTTCAACTTCCACTTCTTCTATGAGGAATCCCTCCACAGATGGGGGCTCTGTTAAGGTAACAAGAAAAAGGAGCTAAAAGTTCTAATTCCTCCCAAAAGAAAACCTCAGTATCTACTGCCTTATTAGTTAATAGCTGACTGAAATACAATACTTTAATTGCTACGCTGTATAATGCTGAGCAAAGATCGGTGGCTGTGGATGCGGTACACTTACACGCGCGGTTATCGTCTGTGTGGGTGCTCATGCCATGAACATCCAAGATCCAGGAAGTAAAGGAAGTTTGGTTGAAGCAAGCCCTGTCCCCCCAGCGTTCTGCTCCACAAATATTACCGTGCAACTTTCACGGCCATCATCTCCTCTGCAAAAAGAGAAGTTTGACCTGCTTGTCTTCCCTGTATTTAACGTCTGATGGATCCCCAAACTGAGCCACGTTTAAGCTTTTCCCGTCAGACAGAGGCTTGTAACGTCGCACATAAGCAAAGGTATTTGGTAACTGCTGCTTCTCTTTCTTGACAAAAAGCCAGAGCAGATGGTGCTGGCTTCAACACCTGCCCTCTGCGTGGCAGAATTCAGCTCCATTTCTACACGTAAGCTTACGCCTGTACAGTTTCCGAAGGAAACACCGACACTCCGCTGCTACGGTTGCAGAAACCAGTTCTCAACTTGGATTTCTAAATTGAGACCTTCCGTCCCTTTTTTTCTAAGCCACAGTATAAAAGATGTGCATTGACCAATCCATAGGACGTACAAAGGAACTGTTTCGCCGTACAGACGCAGCAGCCCAGAAGGCAGAAGGAGATCAGCACTGCAAGCAGGTCCCTAACGAGAGCCAGCAGCACGCATGCTTTGTGCTGAACCCACGCCCGGGCCGACTGCACACCCAGAACCTGCCCCACTTCCAAAGGTTCAGTCAATGACATTACAAATATAAACCCCTTGGCACGAGCTGAGGTCTTATCCCAGACTTCCCCTCACCATGAGTCAGTTTAAGCTTATTGAGGGAAGAACTTCTATTGCACACTGAAGGCAAGAGCTGCAGGATGGACGAATCTGCACAGGTCTCAGATGGAGCCGGGGGGAGATCTGTGCCTGCTCTGCAGCCCCCAGTTCCCATGCTGAGAGCTGCCTGCTGCATCTGCTCTGCTGCCCGCGTTTGTTAATCGAAGGATATTCTAAAGTGGGCCAGGAGATGAAATCTGGATAGGATTTGTTTAACCGTGTCCCCCCCAAAGCCTCTTGGGGTTATGTAAACATGGAGTAGAAGAGCACAATGCCATAGGACAGCGCTGCCGACACACGGAACACCCCCCAGTCCCTATCGCTGCGAGGCCCACCTCACTCTCATTTGCCACAATAAAACTAAGAAATATGCCACAAAAGAAAACTTGATCCGACGTATATTAACAACCCGACGACTTTAACAGCGAAAAAAGCCACACTGATGCGAACGTGTCTGCTAAGCCACAGCCAGGGGAGGGCCGGGTGCATCTGCTCAATTTAAATCCGCTCATTCCGGGTGTGTGGGGGGCACGGACACAGGGACACAGCGTTCTCCCAAACAGACAGCGTCCGGACGAGCTCAAAAACACAACGAAGCAGCAAAACACAGCACAACTCCAGCGCTACGGGTGCGAGGCGGCTCAGCCGGCTGCCGCCCCTCAGCAGCAGCTCAGCGCTGCTCGTTCCCAACCCTCGGCTCAAAGCAAAGGAGAAATCAGCAGAACCAACGCGCTACGGACAGAGCCCAGCGCCCGCCCTGACCCCCGCAGGCAGCGGGAGAACCTCAAAGCAGCAAACAACCGGTGACGACTTGGATGTCAGCACATCCACATGAAACCAACCCCCTGCAACGCGTGCCCTGCTTCAGCCACAGACCCCAAGAAGTGGAAACGATGGCAGAACGAGCGCAGCCTGCCCCTGCCGCAGCGCAGTGCCACGCGCATCAGTCTCTGCTGATGGGTTTATCGGCTTTGTTTGAATACAGCAGCAGCCACGAAGGGGAGACGCTATCTACCTGCACATTTAAATTAAAAAAAAAAGTCGAAATTTGGAAGTTTGTATAGGCTGAAGGCAGGAAAATTAAGGAGTAAAATAGTCAAACCTGTCATCTCCACTGCCATCCTATCATCTGCTGCACGGAACGTCTGAGGCGCTGTCACTGCTCGGAGTGGCGTCTCACACGTGTGACAGCAACGACAGAAATACCGACGGGAGAAAAGCAGTGAGGGAAACACATCAGATCCTACAGAGATCCCTGCAGCCCTGCTGACTGCAGCCACCACCCGGCACCGAGCGCTGCTGCTCCCAGTGGAGAGGGGAACATTTGGCAGCAGAAACCCAGCGGACAGAGCTCCGGGGGATGCTCGCGTTTGTTGAACTTTTCCTCCAATGTAGAGGCCGAATATTAGAACAAAACATTGACTGCTGAGTAAAACAAATGGTGTTTTTTGCCAAATCTCTCCACTTCCTAAGCTGGCACCAGGCTCCCTCCCAGCAGCGCTCACTGCTACAGTCCCGCTGTGGCTCAGCTGCAGGTTCCAGTGGGAACCCCAGTTCTGCATGCAGATGGCTGCGGGACATACAGACCTACCTGGGAAAGCCTTCCCTAACACAGGCACTGCGCCACAGCCCTTCACTACGGCCGAACCCGGAACGCGGTGACTGGGAAGGCTGAAATTCAGAGAAGTTCAGAGCTGCCCAACAAATCTGCCAAGAAATGAGAGAGGGAGCGATATCCAGAGACAAAACACAATGCCCTGGGCCAAGGAGATGCGCTGTGCCTGCAACACGAGGACGGAGGGATGCACACCCGCTCCCCACAAGCAGCTGCAGGAAGAAGGCAAGCGGCTGCTCCGCTCCTTCTGACATTTGTTCTCGTTACCATCACCTACAGAAATCCGCAGCGCTCACACAGACTCTCCCCATCCCCAAAGCAGAAAACCTGCAACAAACGAAGAGCGGAGCCTTGCCCGCCAGGCGGCCACGAGGCTCCCGGGAGAACCCCGGCTGGTTTCCTTAAAGCGAAGGGCAGAGGGATCCAGAAGGGTCGGGCACTTGGCACCCGGGGGGCAGTTACCGACGTGACACACAGGTAAGATCCCGGCCCGCGCTCCCTGCACTCAGATCCCGCACACTTTCCCTTCTACACGGGTTCCCCACGCCGTGCATCACCCTCCGCTGCGCGCTCGCCCTGCAGTGCCCCTCCGGCAGCCACAGCTCCACCTCCCAAAGAAAACAGGCAGTGTATTTACCCCTTCAGGCCTTTATTTTGGTAAAATTGGTCAAGCCCACATAAGGCAACATACACCACAGTTCAAACCACCCCCCCCCCCCCCCCCCCGAAAAATAAAATAAATAACACAAATGAATAGAGTACGTAATGTAGTGTTTCGTTTTGCAGTATAGAAATTCCACACAATGATTCTGTTTAAAAAGGTAAAAATGATTTATAATACACAGTTATCATGTCATCGTGGTGCCCGCATAGAAAACCGACATGCAATCCATGCCTACACTGCGCAGTATAAATAAGATGCAACTAGAAATACAAAGAACAGGAACACTACAAATCATCATCATTTTTTTTTTTCCCCCTTTTTTTTTGTTTTTTTTTTTTTAAAAAGAACATAGACGCGGAACAGACGCTACCTGCGCTCTCACACTGCCATCACAGTGACGGGGGTTCCGTTGCTCAGAGGAATGCACGCTCCTCTCCCTGCCCGGGGGACGGCCCCGGCTCTCGGCCGTCCCTGCGTGTCCCACCGGGATGGGAGCTCCCCGTGTTCCCTTTCTGGAGGACACGCACGCGGCTCCGGGTGAGCAGAGGGGAGCTCAGAGGGCGGCATTCTCCCGGCTGAAAGTTGGTCCGCAAACACTTTTGCTGAGTGGTTCTCAGGACACTTTTTTGAAACCTTTTTTTTTTTTTTTTCCCCTCCCCTTTAAGGGTAATAAAATATACACATCACTCATCACCTCCTTAAATTAATTCGCAGCCTCATTCTGGAAACCTTCTCCCCCCCCTTCCCCCCCCCCCAACACCTCCTCTTTAAAAGAAGAAAAACGGGACCCGAAGGGAAGGGGCTCTGCACAGACGGGTTTGCGGCTGAGCGCGGGCAAGGTGCCGCTGCCATGCAGAAGCCGGAGCGAGGGACGGGGCCGCGCTGCAGCTCACGCGCGGCGGAGGGGAACCTGAGCTCGGCCCGAGCGGATCCATCGAACGGGAACGCGGGCTCTATGTACAGCGAGGGCCCCCCCGCGCTGCAGGGAGCAGCACGGAGCCGGTTTTCTTTTGAAAAAAATCACAGTATTCTATAAACTGAAAGTTCACTCCTATTCATTCCCCATTGTATTGGCAAATGCAACAGTCTAGCTTGGGAGCTTCATATGTATATATTTATATAAAAGCAGGCGGCGGGGAGGGGCCAGGTTCGTTCAGCAGGTGCGTTCGGACGGGAACTCGGACTCACACAGCTTCGTGATTATTTAACTGAAAAAGGGACGAACAATACCAACGGTTTTTTGCTACGTGACCTCTCCTCCCGCTCTCACGCATCTGCGGGCAGCAGCTCCCAGCAGACACCCACACTGACCGCGAGGACAGAACTCGTCGTTCGTTAACCGCGACGACCCGTTCCCCAAACACCGGGGCTTCAAAATCCATCAGCCTTGTGCACACACGCAGTGGAAACAGAGATTTTAAGGGGGGGGTGGGTCGGAGCAGCCCCCCCTACACGCAGCGCGGCCGCGATGCCAGCAGGAAGCGGAGCAAAGCGCGGAGCTGCTGGGAGCGCTGCTCAGTGCCCGCGGCCGCCAGCGCAGTGAGACCTCGTCCTCCTCCCACGAGGACGGCACAAAACCTGCCCCTCTCAGCCAGATGGTCCCGAATGTTGGACAGTTGCATCCAGATGTGTTGGGTTTTTTTTTGTTGTTGTTCTTTTTTTTTTTTTTTTTTTTTTTTAAATTAAGGCCATTTTAAATGTCTACTTACAAGTCTAATAAACAAGATCTCTTATATACACATGTAGTTTACAAAAACTCAGAAGGTAGCATTTAGCAACAGCTCCCTGTGAAAGTCTCCAGTTAGGAATCTCATCTACGCGGATGCTTCATTCTGAAGTGACTCTGGTTTTAAAAAAAAAAAAACAGATCACAAACGAGAACTGACATGCATAAGAGCCATTGGAACAAGAGAGCGATATAGACAGAAATCCCATCGAGGAGCAGACAGCACTGCCAAGAACACGCGGGCCGCGAGAAGCATCCCCACTCACACTGCACCTTGTGGCTGCGTCAAAGCGCAGGGCTCCGCGTCGCCGCGCCCCACACGCTCCCATCCCTTCGGGGAATCCTCCCGGGCAGAGCCACCTTTTGGTTTTCTCCAATTGACAAAGCATCAGCAACCCAAAACGCGCGGACATCAGGAGTCAGCGCGCACCACCGGCGTGCAACCCGACAGACACTCCCAAAAGAGACGCCCTGCTGCGCGGGGAGGGATGGCAGAGACAGACACGGGGAAGCCAAGAGATGGAAAGGAAAACATCTTTAGTGCAAATGGTCAACGAATGGCACGAACGTGAGCAAGCACGCACCCCAGCGCAGGGATCCCAACAACGGTTTCCGCGCAGCAGCGTTTGCACGAATCTCAGGACGGCGTCCCGCCCATTTCTGGAAGCACACAGAAATGCGTAGAACTCGGTGGGAGCGGGGCAGCCCCCCGGGGCCTCACACCGCACTGCAAGCGGCAGCGAAACCCAGCAGGAGCGGGGAGAAGCGCTGCGGGGCTCTGCTTACAGCTGGCCATGACGTTTCTAGACAAAATGCAAACCCCGGTGACTCAGAGTGCAAAGAGAGCAGGCCCAGGCCTAGCAGTGGCAGAGGGCACACGGAACACGGCTGTCTGGAAATGGGAACTGAAAGGGCTCTTTAATTGAGGCATATTTAATGACCGTTGATATGGGTGTTCTGCCCCTCCTGCGTGGAGCGCTTCCCCTCACTGCCTCTCATTAACGCACCACGGAATGGTGGTTTTGTTAATGCAACCCAAATAATGCCAGCTCCTAGATTTGCTGAGAGGAGGGACGTGTGCTGGGGGACCGTCACCACGTCACACCGACAGCGCTGCCACGGTGCCACCGCTGACGCTCCGAGAAACCTTTCAACACATCTTCCCAACAGGACAGAGCCCAGGGAGCGCAGCAGGGAACCGCTGCAGCTCAGGCAGCACACAGACATGGAGCCACCAGAGAAGGACACAGCGTCACGCACCGCTCGGCCACGCCACCTACGGAATGGCAACGAGGATCGGCAGAAATCACCTGCTGTGGGTTAACAGGACCCCACGGTGCCAGCGGGCACGGCGCTACCCGGCCATGGGGCCAGCAGCTTCCCCCCGCACTCCGGCCATGGCGGAGGGAACCCCCGCCCTCACCCTCGGCTTCCTGCTGTTCAACATCTGTTTAAAATTCCAGTTAGTTAAAAATACCTATATATATATATATATATATAATATATATAATATATTTCTGGAATAAAAACACAAAAAGATGTACTGTACAAGTATTACGTAGAGTGCTTCGATTGGCGGTATGTAGTTCGAGCTACTTTGCGAATACCCAAATACTTAAATTAAAAAAAAAAAAAACAACAACAACAACAAAAAAAACCCATAAATAACGGTAACAGAATAAGTAATGAATAAGAATAAAAAATAAAGAACAGTTGTGGTGATTTCAGCCGGGCACCGCTGTGGAACGCCCCTCCTGCTGCCCAGGAACCTCTCACTACGTGAAGCCAGACCTCTGCTCTGCGCGTGTCCTATCTGCCTGCAGCTGCTTCAGAACGCTCTGATCCTCCCTCCGTGCTCATCAAGTAATGAACTATAGTACTTTTTTTGTGTGCTCAGAAATGCCATATATATGTATACATATATATAAATATATATATTACATATATATATATATAATTTTTCTTTTTAAGAAAAAAAAAAAAAAAGCTTTGAAAATAGTGTTTACAGTCACCGGCTGCAAAGGCCGTGGGGCGCCGGGCGGCTCCTCCGCTCTGCCACGTGCACAGTTTGCTCAGGGCATGGGGGGCAGGACGACGGCCGGGAACACCTGCAGACAAACGGGGCACATCGATCAAGGAATAAGCGCTCGCCCTACGAAGCAGCTGTCACAAAGCAGAGACAACACCACAGGAGCTCCCCTGCCCCCCCCCCGGAGGATGGCAATGCAGAGATTTGCTTCCCGATGCGTGGGGGAGGAGGGGACGCTCCTGGGGGCCTCCCCCCGCTCCAGCCGCAGCCAGAATTTGGTTCGTTAGAGAGAATCTCTTTACCCTTGGCTCTGGACCTCCCTCGCCTGCCCGAGAGCACCCCCTTCTAGTGCAAAGGATAAATTGACAACTTAACGCAGGAGCTTTGGTGGGGGGAGGGGGGGCTCTGGAGAGGAGAAGGCTGATGGAAACTCCTTGCTCGTTAATGGCAATGAGTGGATAAGGGGCGAAATACGGCGCGACAGGGAGTAGGGGTCTGCAGCGCTGCAAGCTTAGAACGACAAGCTTTACTCATTGTACATGTTGTACAGGACAGAGCTACGGCTCTCGGTAGCTCCGGCTCTGACACGACTGACCCATGGACTCTCTGCTTCGGCTGATCCAGGAACAACCCCGCTCCCGAGCTCCCGGCGCCCGCGCGTCACAGCCGGTCCATCCGGAACGTGTCCTCTGTGGCGGGGTCGGTGAGGACCATGTCCGGGTCGTTCAGCATGTGCAGTCCATCCAAGGTTAAAGGGTCAATTTTGAGTTCATCCAGAGGAAACTGGGAATCCGCGTCGAAGCTGACGTCGCCCACTCCTGCCAAAGAGCTGGTCAGTTCTTTCGATAAGCTGGGAGGAGATTCTCCTGTCACTGCGGGGAAGAGGGAGAGAAAGGCAGCGGTATTGGCCTCACGTATCCTCCACAACATTAAGACACAGCAAAAAAACCAGCTTGCTATAACTCCCGAATCATTTACTGAACTAAAGCAGGAGCTGCGAGGAGACAAATCTATCCTCGCTTCCAGCCGGGTGAACTGCAGGTTTGTCAGAGCACCTCAATGACCCAACACAAAGCAAAACTCGGCTAAGCTACAAAGGGGCAACAAAGGGGCAACACTCGGGTCTCCACTCTCCCTTAGCTTTAGAAACAATAACCTTAGTTTGCATTATTCTCATCAGTATGAGCCCCAGGCTGAAGTACGAATTAAACTCCAATTTTTTCAGCGACCTATGCAGAAACCGTTTCCAAATGTCCAGCCGTGACCAGATTCTCCACCGTATGGAACGCTAAAATAATCCTTTGCTGGCAAGCTGGGACAGAGGAAGGAGCTCAGCTCTGGTGGATGCATGAGTCAGCGGCAGGGCGCTCTGCCGGGCACGCAGCGACGCAGAGCGGGGACGAAGCAGGAGCCCCGCGCCCAGGAACTCAGCCCTGGCACGAGGTGAAACAGAGCCCGGGCAGCAGCGACACCCGGCTCCTTCCCCCGCTCGCTCCTAACGAAGGTGACACGCAGCAGCAGGGCGGCTGGGCTCTGCGGTGTCCTCACCTGTCAGGATGATGTTGGGGATGTTCCCGTGGCTGGAGTAGCTGAGCTGCGGTGAGTCCTGCAGGCTGCCGTGGCTGCCGGTGAGGCCCATCATTGCCGCCTGGGAGTAGTTGAGCGTGGAGCAGGGGCTGTACAGGCTGTTGGAACTAATGGCGTTTTCTATCATGTTAAACTGTTCGAGCTGAAGACCAAGGCACAAAGGAATCGTTACTTCCAACCGTCGGGAAAGGCGGCAAAAATAACTTACAGAGCTCAAGGACGGGAAGGGGTGTGAAGAAAGGCAGGCAAACAAATTCATCTTTAGCTTTTGTTGGTCAAAATACTGGTCTAACTTGACTTAACTCTCCAGAACAGTTCACTGCCAAACTGGGAGGGTGGGGAAATGAGGATGCCAAAATAAAACCGGTGCTTTCGTTATTGGAAGCGGTAGCTTTAAAACAAAGCAGGAAGGAAAAAACACAGAACCAATTCATGCTACCGCCTCGGGCCTCTGCCCACCAAGCACCGCCTCAAAGACATTTCACCTGGAAAACATTTCACCTGGAAGACATTTCACCTGCCACCAGAGCCTTTCCATTATTTCTAATCCAATCATCTCGGCAGAACACATTTAGAAACATCTGCTATGTTGGCTCAGAGGGAGGAATGGGGACAGACAAGTTGGGAGGGGGGGAAGAAAAGAAATCCCTACGTGTTGCAAACGGAAAATAAAGTAAAACTAAAAGGACAGAGCGTGATCTTACACAGAATAATCAGAAGTTGAATTATATTTATTTTAAGCTGAAAGCGGCCGAGACAGCTGAAAGTTGGAGATGAATTTGCTCACCTGATGGGATAGGGCATTAGCCTGCCTAGCTGTCATCTGCTGATCATAATAGGAGTCACCAAATACACTCCCCAGAATGGAAGAATGCTGAAAACAAAACAGAGTCTTTATGGTGCAAAGGTCTCAGACAGAGGAACCCACGGCGTGCGAGCGGCCCGAGCCCGCGGGCAATGCTTCCCGCTGGGCAGCGCCACTCAGCGCTCCCTCCGCACGGAGCCGGCCGCACCACGCGGCCCTAACGAGGCACAGAGACACGAGCAGGGACCCAACAAACCGCCCGGCGGAGGACACACGACATGAAGCTGCTGAGCTACGAATGCAGACGAGCGCGCTGGGTCGCACGAGAAACACGGATCAGGGCGACTTGGCTTCTGGGGGAACTCGTGTTTGTTCGCTTCTGGTGAAGGGCAGCTCTCGCACGGACGGACACAGCGCGCTGAGCCCCGCGCACGGCACAGCCCTGCAGCACCGTGCAGAACCCCTGCAACAGCCACGCTGCATTCTGCACGGCAGCTGCAGATCAGAAGAGCCAACACGACGCACTATCAGCAGCTCCGTGCAACAAGCCGAGCAGAGCTGCACTCCCTGCTGACCCTGCTGCCCCTCCGGCACGACAAAGTGACCAAGAGCAGTGGGCCGGCGTTCTAACGCTGCTCAGCACTGCCCCAGAGCTGCCATGCAGATCATGAAGTGATCGCTCCTGATCCACAACCACCACCACGAGGGGACGGGCTCCGTAAAACCGATCTGCGTGGAGAGTTTGCATAAGCCTTGGGGGGGGAAAAGACAACAAAACACCTCGTACAGCGTTTTCCGGATGTTTTAGCTACATATTTAGGCTCCAAATCTTCTCCCTAAGAACACAGGCAGCACGTGACATCAAGCAACAGCCTCGGAGAGACGAGACAGCCACAGCAGCACAGGGAGAAGCGCTGAGCACAGCTCGGGGCGCTGGGACGTGGGATGTGTCCCCAGCATTGCACAGAACATCTCACTAACAGCGCGTCGCATCCTGAGCGTTCTCCTCCCTCAGCAGCACATCTCAGTTTACCTGCAGGCTGCGTGAAAGGAGGATGAGCTTTGCACAGAACTCCTCAGGAGAGAGGAGAAAACCAGGAAAGCAGCCATTTAATATTGCATTTAAAGCAAACAAAAGCCGTCCTGCCTGCAGGCAGAACCCTCTGCTGTCCCATCAGGGGGCATTTGGGATCACTGTGGCCCCAGGGGAGGAGTGAGAGCCACCAGGAGATCACAGCCTGCAGGAAACACTTGAACCAAACGAAGCCGCTCTTCCTACACAGCCTGAGCCCTGACCAGGGTTCCATGGACAAAAGTGAAGTCCTGATTCACTGCATTCACTTTCCCCTGCATTTATGATCTGTCACAGCTGTGACTGCAGAACTACAGTGGGATCTTTGCGACTCAATGCCCTCCTCAGAAAGAGGTGAAAATGGGCAACTGCTGCTGGGAGCGGTCCTCCCATGGTCCAGCCCCATGTCCCCCCACAGCAGTGGGGCAGAACCCAACCGCACAAGCAAGAGCTGCGCTGCGCCTGGTGGCAGAAAGCACAGCCCTCCTGCAGAGCTGTACTTGATAACAATTAAACACGCTCTGCTTCATTACCACGCTGACACGCTGCTGGCCACCCAGCTCTCCTCGGATCAGCGTTTCGGAGTTACTCCAACTCGCCCCATTCAGCCGAGCCATCAGTAACCAGAGCACCCAGCTGCAGCAGAGCAGGAGCAGCCCCATCTGCAGCACAGCAGGGCCCCGTGATGTCCAACAGCGCTTCCTGATGGAGAACCTGCCCTGCAGAACGTCGCTGCCCAGCATGAACCAGAGCCGCTCCAGATCAGCGCCCGACACCCAGCTGAAAGCTGAGCACCCTGAGGAGCACCAAGGTCTGGGTGTTTTCCTGTCACCTCTGACACCTCTTTGCTGCAGGAGCTTTCAGAAGTAGGGCACGACCTGAGATCTTTGCATTCCTCTAAGCACTGCTCCCCTCCTAAAAGCTTTGGGAAACACGAAGAGCAACCACCAGGAGAACAAAACCCGCCTGTGCCAGCCTACGTTCGGGACTGCGAACCAAACTCACAAGCCCACGTTGTTTCTCAGCCCTGAAGCACACCAGTGGTTGCATTTGTAAGCACTGAAACTCCCAAGGGAAATCCACTGGAAATGTCATTACGTCAGCACTTCAGAGTCCCGGAATAATTTACTGACAACTCTGTGAAGAACATCTTGCTAACACCATCTCCTACAGAAACACTAGATGAGGTCTGTTTTGTCAACAGTTCATCTTCTTGGGTTAATGATGTGGTGACTGCAAGGAGAAAAAGAAAACAAAACCACAAACCCCTGGCTTAAATTATTAGCCTAAAAATACATACCATATATCCAGCATTCAGCCATTCTACTAAAAAAAAAAAAGCAGATTTCCATCTAATTGGAATTGTATGCCAGGTGTTAGAGGAGAAAAGCACAAGCCACTGCCAGTGAAAAGCCATGCAAACACAAAGCTGAGAACTACAAGCAGAACTTTTCAGTTCGTGTTGGAACAGGAAGACCTCCAGGTAACAAGCAGACAGCTAAAACACGAGAGCAAATCGATCAGGAGATGTGGAAAGATGGAAAGCAACTTCTGGTGAATGAACCGTCTGTGACACGTCACTAACACCGCTGCAGGATGATTTAACCTAAAAGTGATGGGAGAAAAAGGAGCAGGTGCCGTCCCCTGATTCCACGCTCATCAGCCACAGGCAGCCTGCTCCACAGCGGGCAGTTCTGCTGCTGGAACCAATCTGCTTTTGCTGTTCTAACGGATCCTAGTAGCTGGGAGCTGCCCCCACCATCACCACCTGTTGTTGTTTGCCTTTTGCCTGAGCTGGTTTCTCTTCCCTCAGTGACAACAGGCTTCCCCCAGGGGCAACGAACCCAGGAAAAAACCAAGAGCCATTGAGAAGTCAAAGGGGAAAGAAAACCACGCAAAATCAAAATTGTCTGGGCTGCCCAAGTGCCCTTCAGAACTGGGAACGCGCAGCAAGGCTGCCTGCAGCTTTGCTCCACGTGCCGGCCAGCAAAGTAAGCCTGCTTGCTTCCTTTGAGGCACGCAGAGAACGCAGCAGAACTGGCAGCAGCAAAGTTCAGAAGCAATTAAGCAAGGGTTAGGGAAAATGCAGACAGCCCTGACACGTGGCTCTGCGCTGAGCTGAGCAGCGACACTTCTGGGCTGAAGGCAAGGAGAGGGGCAGCTTCTGCTTTGGAACCAGGAAGGGGCAGCACTTATTTAGAGAGGATCCTCATTACAGCCTTAAACGTTCAATCACGAAACAGGAAATGGATTTTCTGCCCCTGCTGCGATGCTCTGTAAGAATTTTGTTCACCTCGTTCCTCCAGGTGGGATTTGGGAGCGGGGCAGCCCCACGGATCTACTCACAAGCTTCCCCCCACCCCCCCAACCTCACCTTCAGCTCCTGCACAACACTGCTCGCTGAGAGCATCTCCCTGCAGGTGCTGCCTGCCCCAAAGAAGTGACTGAGTGACAGCGGTGTCCCAGTAAGCAGCTTGGGTCAATAAAAAAGCAATTCACCAGCTACTGAAAAACTCTGGAACGGAATGAAACCGCACACGAGATGAGACATCAGTAATGCATGAGGCACACACACTCACAGTGAGACAACTATGGGTCAGTAATGGAGAGACTCAACTAAAACAGACACAAGAAGCAAGGCCTGTGGAAGCACAGAGTCCCTTACTTGAGGGGAGCTGCCAGGAGAGAAGCCTTGATTGGAGACAGGAGAGGTGGGAGACTGGTTGGCTGGGGAGCCAGCATTACTGCGGTACTGCTGGAGTGAAGCCTACAGAACAACACAGAATTAGAGACCACGGGCTCGATGGAAGGCTGGAAAATTAGCAACTTTTGGTGAACGCAGCTTGAGGAAGCTGGGAGAAACCGTCCTCTTCAGCACTTCTCGGCTCTACACAAAGACAAGATCACCGTGAGTGATGCCCCAGTATGGAGAGGAAAGGTGCTGGCACGGCACGGGCCCCCTGGCCGAACACCTGGGAGCAGGGCGCTGCTGCTGCACAGCCCGACTGTTCAAATACTTTTTTTCCAGTTTCCAGTTAAATTCAATTAAAAAAAAAAAAAAAAAGCCTGGTCAGAAAACAATTTGGGGAAAAGCAGTCTCGAAATCTCGGAGAAACTTAATTAATTTATTCTTAATTTTGTTTGCCATACACGCACAATCTCAACTTGTGTTTACAATGCACTCAAGTCCGTCCCACATTACTCTGCCCTGTCTGAAAGAACCTGGCTGTGCTGCCGAGATGGAAGCAGATACATAACCACAAAGACTGAGACCCTCCTCGAAGCTGCACTGAACCCAGGACGTGCAACAGACGTCGCCTGAGAATTCACACTGCGTTCTGCAGGATTCTATCAGTGAGGTTTGCACCGCTCTCAGTCTTCCCGATGTCTTTTCTAAGGTTTGCCTTTTTGGCACAGAGAATCCTCAACCTGAGCAATTTACAGCTCTCCGAAGCATTTGAATAGAATATGGACAGCAAGTACAGCTCTTTGCACAGGACCCTAAAAGTTAAGGTGATAACGAAGTTAAGGATGAGGAAAGCAACACAGAAAGCAGAGAATGGAAATCAGAATCACCTGTCCTGGCAGCTACATGGGTATCAGGACACTGGGACAGTCTGAGTGCAGCCATGTCCTTCCCACCGCTGCTTTGTCCTTCCCCTTCTAACCCTGACAGGGAAGCAGCTCCTGCCGAGAAGCACTTACCAGCACAGAGTGCTAACATTTCCTCCACAAAGCACCCCACGAGCTAGAGCTCCATCGCTACAGAGCGAGTTCTCCCCGTTATCCGACCACTGCTGCTACAGCCCTGCCAGGAGGGTCACACAGCCGGACCTGGAGCAGGGCAGTGACCAGGAAGGAGCTGGGAAGTTCTTCCCCCGCTGCTGTTACCCCATCTCGCTCCGAACCTGCACTTCTGTGTGCAGAGAGGGAGAACACTTCACACAGCCCATGGTGAAACCAGCAAGAAAATCAGCCTGCCCATAAACCATCACTCCCATGGATGCATGCGCTCCGTGACACGTCAGGACCAAAAAGCAGCTACACGCCCCGTTTTTGTGGGTAAGAACGTACTCCTTACAAGGGAGAGATTCTAAATTTAGGAAGCATAGAGAGCGGGCAGCTCTCCCCCACTTTTAGGAAGCGCTGGTTAGCAGGCTTCTGTATCAAAGCCCCTGCAGGTCAGTCGCGCTTTGGAGGTGCGCTCATGTACCAGCCCGGCAGCCTTGATGCAAGACGTGCTCCAAACACCGACATCCAGGATTCGAGCTGCTCTCACCAAACACGGAGCCGAGGGGACAATGAATGATGAAACTACAGCCACTGAGCACAAGTGCTGTCCGTAACGCGCCCGAAGGTGGATTAAATCCAACCACTCTCAGTCTGTTCAGACTGCACCCGGAGGAACACCCCATACAAGGGCTGCCCGGCCGGAGCTCAGACTCCGGGCTGCCCACCACCGCGTTCTCGGGATGACATCGCTATCGTTCCCAGCCCTGCCCAAGCTTACCGAGTTGATGTCTATTCCCATGGACGGCTGGCTCTGGCTGCCCGGAGGTGACTGCGGGATGGTGGAAGGTACCGTGACGGAGAGCGGGGGCAGCTGCGTTCCCCGCTGTAAACCAGAGGTCTGCATTAACGGAGTGTTCTGAGGCAGGGTGCTCACCACCTGGGGCTGCTGCTGTTGCTGGGAAGTTGTCTGGGTAAAAAACGGGTACGGGGGAAGCTGCTGCTCCAGAGACAATGCGTCCATCGCCACGGCCTTAAAAAGAAGAGTCAGAGTCACCGAGGCTGGCAGGGAACTCCCTCTGATTTTCAAGCCTATCAAGTTTCATCCCAAGTGAACTGCACTACGTCAATCTCACCTTGCATTTCTAAACGCTACCTGAAAGTTTAAAAACAGCCAAGAACATGTTTCAGGGGACTTCATATCACCCTCAGCATTCAGAAAACAAATACTCTTACAAGCTCAATTCAACGTCCACATCAGGAGCTGACAACGTAGACAGTAATGGAATCACAGTTCTGAAATCAATTAAAAAATCCAATTGCGTTTCTCACAACTGACCCTGGGACAGAACCTTCACAAGAACAGCGTCTCCACTGACGCTCCCCAGGGTTTGAGAAAAGTGAGAGTAAAATCAGCATCTTCCACAAATCTTAAGGCTTCGTAAGGCACAAAACAAACAAAAGGTATTTAAAGCAGAAAACGACAGAACGAGAGAGACGAGGCTGCCGACAGCTCTTCCCGCTGAAGCAAACAATGACAAACACTCCTTCTCCAAGGCAGGCTCCTACCTGAGTGATCGGTGACAGAGGGGAAAGCGTAGGAGACATCTGCTGCGACTGCGGCCGCCTCGAGTCCGCGCTCAGCGAGAGCGGGCTGACACTGGGCTGGCGGTGCTGCTGGGACGGGGCCGGCGGCGTCATCCCTGCTAGGAAGGGACAAACCAGCTCAGAGGGCAGCGGAGCAACGGGGGCCTGGTACTCGGACAGAGGGCGTTCCCTACGCCATGACCAACACGTGGCGTAGATCAACAGCGCCTTGGCACGAAGCTGGCTGGCTGCAAGGAATTCTGTCAGGCTAAAGAGCGTTGGGAAGGGAGGAAGATCCCTGGGGTTTATCCCAGACCTCAGCCAGTCACGACTGGGCAGATGCAGACTTGAAACTGCAATGGGCAGAGCAGCTCGGGATCACTGCTCTTCCTCAGCGCTCTCCAGAAACACTCGGAGCCGTTCTCACACAAGGAACTCAGGAGCAGCACGTTCTGCTCCATTGGGAAAAGCTCCAGCGTCAGGAGGAAGATAACGGCCACGCAGCGAGAGGAATATGCACTCAGAGGGCACGTGTGATAGAAAGAAACCCAGCTGGCTATTTGATGGAAAACGCAGAAGAAAAACTGGTTACACAGGATGTACACCATTTTTAATGGCACGCCAGCCCACAGGAAGGCAGGAAACATCCCTCACGCTCTGCAGAGCCCTGACCTGGCAGGGGCTATGGGCACACAATTCAAGTAGCGCGGTTTTACTCAAATTCAAGACAAAACCTGCAAGTTTTGAAACCTCTCTATTTTCGGCCTCACCCAAGAGGAACCGAGGCACCCTGGAAAGCAATTTCAGGACAATCGAGCTAGTGAGCTGTTCTGCCAGAGCTGCCAGAAAGGAGGAATTCACAAGAGCCTGAGAGCTCCTCGGCACTTGGCGCCTGCTCAAGGCTTCCAGGCAGGCTGCCAGGGAGCCAGGAAGCCCGGGCTGCCAAGGAGCCAGCAGGCAAACCGGCTCTCACTGAGCGCATTCTGCAGGCTGCCTGGCTTCCCGCATGATGTTTGCAGAAATCAGCACTGTCTCATGGAACATGTCAGCGAACTGACAAACTCAAACGCACAAATGTGCAGTCTGAGTCGCTGGCAGTTCCTCGTAACCTGGCAGGTGCTTTCCCCACCTTTTCTTGGGGCTGCCGCTGGCGTGTCTGCACGACGCACAGAGCTCCTAGAAAAGACTCAAATGCGTTTACGTTTTCAGCTAAAGATCTAGAAGATAAGGAGAGGAGAGGAAGGTCTGAGAAAATCGGTTTTAGAAAGCTAAACACTGACTGTGCCATCGATTAAAGCACGGGACAGGGTCCAACAAGAAGCAGAGAAACCACCCATGAGTGTGCCCTGCTAATCCGCAGCATCTTTCGTAGATCAGGAAATGTATTCAAAGCAATTACATACCCTCCGGTCTGGTTTTGTACCATTTACTTTGCTAATTACGGGTAGTGAAATAAGAAAGGAAAAAAAAAGAAAGGAAAAAAAAAAAAATCAGCAGCCCCATCTGGCCCCGCTCCACGGGAGTAGCTTGTTCCTTCCACGTGCACCCTGCCTGCCTTAATGCACACTCACTGGGCTCTGTGTGAATGACAGCTCATCTCCGGGGCGCTGCGGAGTGTTTGGAGAGCTGAGAACTTACTGAGCAGGACTGCGCTCTTCATTCGTGCTTGAACGGAACAGCTCAGCCACAGCACTGCATTAACCTGGATACAGTTCTTTCCTTTTTCCAACATGAGGGCAGGTTTTTAAGCGGGGAAGTAAATCCTGCCTAACACAGGAAATACACATGCTTCTATTCTGGGACAAAGTGCTTTTATCCTGTTCTAGGAATCGAGTGACTGCAGCCATCGCTGGCAATTAAAAAAGGCAGCCCTGTGCACAGCTATTCTCAGGTGGGACCTAGTGAAATGATTAAAAAAAATAGCAATCACCACTTTAGGCCATTTGCTTCAGTTAATGAGTCTTGAAATCATCCCAGGGCCCTCCCCTTCTCGTGTACCCTGACTGTTTAGGATATTTTCTAGAATCAGGCAATCAAGCACACAAAAAGCAGCACACCTTGCCAAGGCTCCGTGCTATTGTGATTGCTCACAAGATAAAATTTGCTTCGGGGGAAACAAGGAAATGTTCTCTCTTCAAAAGAATCCTCACGCTGGAAAAACGTAACATCCTCAAGGAATGAAAACAAAGGTCTACCAAAGGTACTTCCATACTGCAAACAGGGTTGGGATTAAGTACAATTAATTACAAGGGGGGCATGCTTCGGATGCTACAGCCTGTCCTGTAACAGTCCATCAGCAGAGGAACCACCCAGCAGTGACATGAGGTGGGGGAGGAGTGAGGGACGAGCTGCTACGGCCTTACCCTGACTGGCAGTGCTGATGCCCAGGTGGGTCAGGTTGGCAGCAAGGTTCCCGGTGCTATTGGAGCTGCTCAGGGCAGGGAACGTGGATTCCTCGGGATCTAACGGCGTTGGGAGGGGGGAAGGGAAATGGATGTTTGTCAGGTCCGGCAGGGAGCCGCCCGTGTTATGCGTCGCAGGAATCAGGGTTGTAGTGTTGTCCTGGTCGGCGGATGGAAAGATGCTAAAAAAGGGAGAGAGAAGAAAAGCCACCACTCAGACGAGATTTCAGCCTGGGCAGACCCGGACAAAATCATTTTCAAAGAAGGGAGGTGCCGTGTACAGAAACATTAACTGGTCTAGCAAAAATACAAAATGAGACACGGCAGCCAAGGGGACGCCAGCAGGAGCTTTGGCTTATTTTACATCTATTCCACAGTTATACAGTCAAAGGCCGTTGCAGAAAACTCAAATGTTCAATGTACAACATTCTTTCCTAAAGATCTCAGTGCTCTCTAAAACGAATTGCTCAAAACTTACTTGATTCCTGGAACTTCACATGATTTAGGTCTTGATGACCCAGTCTAAAATAGAAGGAAGACATTTTTATAGGCAAAGATATTGCTAGGAATTAATGCTTACGACATAGTTTACTCAGAAAATCTTATGTAATTCATTTCTAAAGAAGAGCTGTTCTCCTACACACGAGTTCTGTGAAGGTCTCAGAAAAGAATTGTCATTTTTTTGCTTTACTGGCCCAGCAAGGCTCGGCTTTCAATAAGAGTTTCTCCTGATATAATCAAAATGCATACAAAGAGCCTTTCTGAGCTCATGTATCGTGATTTGTTGCTAAACATAGAATCTAATTCCAATCTCTGCAAGCAGTTCGCTTTGATTGGCAATATTCAGAGCATTAGTTTACCTAAATGCGTTTAGGAAATGAAAGCTCTATACTTCGAAATAGGAGATTCCTACCTTTTTAGTGTCCCATCCTTGCTTAGAGAGGGTTTTGTCTGCCTCAGAGGCGGCTTCCTCCATTCCAGGGACAGTCAGCAGTAAAACTAAAACGTGGAAACAAAGGGCAGCTTCTCAGAAATCAGTTTTCAGATTAGAAATGTCACTGCTCCAGAACACTGAAGTGAGCTATTTTCACTCAACCTGAAGCAGAGCACTACTGGAGAAGCCTGAACAAACAGGAGGCAGACAAATACCCGTCAGTGCTTTAAAAAGCATCAGCCTCCAAGTTCTCCCACTTACAAGTAAACAGAAAAACAGACCCTGAGACCTGGTTCTTCCCTCTCTCCTGCATCTTACACGAGTGATGTACGCCTGTTACACCGAATGGGAGGCCAACGGGACAACCCCAGCAGGGCAGAATCCAACCCATATCCCCTGGGATAGAGAAGCTCCATGAAGCTGCTCCTTTCCCATATTCCAAGCACGTTTGTTCAAAGCAACCCGCTGTTTCATCACGCTAATAGCAAGGTGGCAAAATACAGCACAAGAAAGGCCAGCAAGAGATGTAATGATAGGAGCCCTTCAAACTGATGATGGGGAGTTCCATGTTTAAACCCACATTTAGGCAATACCATCTCAGATGATTTCTGTTCCACCTTTTACGGCTCCAGAAGTGTTCTTTGGAAGAGCTGCAGTACAGTGGTCACACATCCAAGCTTTGTGCATTCACCCAGCTCTGCTGTGTAAGGAATACATTTCTCTACACTGATTTAGGAGCTCTTCGTGTATTTCGTGCATCGACAGCAGAAGCAAGGGCCAGCAGAGGGCACCAAAATGGTGAGTGCCTGAGGGCTGTGCTGCTGCTGGCTGGTGGAGATGCTACCAGAGAGCACCACCAGCAAGCAGGGCCCCTCAGAGCGTACTCACTGGGGACCTCAACCCCATAAAAACTCAACATCTTGCTGCATTATGAGAGCGTGCCTTCATTACGCCCCATGACACTGTGCTTCTGCAAGAGGCTCATCCACAAACACACTCTGAATGCCACCTCAGCCAATGGAGCACCCCGGGACAAAAGCCCCAGATGGTTTGGTGCCACTTCTGACAGCCAGTGTGCACGCAGCACAGGACTGAAGCTCCACCAGAGCAGCCCATGCACCCTGCTGAGGAACCACACCTGAAAAACTGCACTCAAACTCCCAAGGCTTTCATGAGGGATCTGCAGCTCTGCACATCAAACCTTTGGTCTCGGATGGAAAGTCAGATATCCATCACATCACTTTGCCAGAAATAAAGTTCGGCAGCCTTCAGGATTACAGTGCACGATCAATCTCCAGAATTTAATTTCTGGTAGCTAGTATTTAATGAAGTTAACTATGTGAAACTCCTCCTAAGCCCTCAAAGTAAAACTGGCAAATTAAGACCCATATCCTATTGACCTCTTTTCTGCTGCATGTCCTGCGATCCTCCTGAAAAGGATTCTTGTTGAGCTGGAGTCATAGTACTCTGGTGCAAGGCAGAATCAGAATTTGTCCTGAAGGGAAGACACAGAAAAGGAAAAATTGATCATTGGTTCCTCTAAGTGAGTAACGCTTCATCTCAGATAAATGCAACCAGCCCAGGGAAACCTACATTCGCTGGGCATTAAAAAACAAAATCTATTTTTGGTAAATACCAGGCATAATTTCTTTGTGAAACAATCAATTTACGGAATAAATTAGTTCAAGGTTGAAGAGCAATTGTTTCAATAACGGGATTGAGAGGGATACAGGAAAAAACTTTGCCACAGCTAGAAAATAATTTGATATGCTTTGTTAAGATTGAGCACGATCAAATATCTCAGCTCAAGCTGAAAGCTTCTTACACTCCTTGGGTTATGCCAGACTTTGAAAGGAAAGCATTCCCGCAACACAGGGAGGGAAAAACGACCTTCACAAAGATCACAACACCCGACACCTTAATCTTAAAGGCTGGGCATCTAAATGAAGGAGCAGGACAGAAGGAAAAGAAACCAGGTCCCCCATCCCGTGCGTCGTGGCCGTTCCCACGACCGGCTGCAGAGCAGAACAACGCGGCCCCGCCGCACGTCAGAGCACTGCTGCTGTGCTGGAGGACGCGCTCCAAACCCCACCACGCCTGCACGCCGCTGCGCTACCAACCTCCTCCAGCTCGTGTCCGACGGAGGTGACAGGTACACGGTGCCGTAGGGACAGCTGTCCACGTGACACAGGCAGTTAAGGGGAAGAACACCTCCATCCGAAATCCCCTCCGAAGGAATAACTCAAAGCGCCCTGCCAGCAGCACTAAGCTCACACGAGACAAGCAAAGCGACCCCTATGGGGAACACACGGACTTTAGGAACGCTGGAAACAAAAATGTTATTCTGCTTGTTGGAACCTTTCAGCAATGGGACAATCGTGGCCCTTTTCCCCTTCTGAGCACCCAATGCTTCCGGCCAGCAGCCCTGCTCCTCCCGCTCCCACCCCCCGGCCCCATCAAGCCTCTGTGACCGTGGCACATTAGAAGCCAGCCAGCAATAAAAAGCTAATTCATCTCACGACCGGCAATAAGAAACGGCGCCGAGCAGATGTTAAATGGATGAATCAACCCGTAATAAAAGGCACACTGAGCTGCGAAGAGTTATCCTGGTTTGGATCTGCTCGGTGGCGAAGGGAAACTCGGTTTCACAAATCCTGCTCTGTCTTTCCCATCAAAGGACCCCGGTCCCTTTCAGCTCCGCGTGCATCGTTACCCGCACTCAGCGCTGAGGAACGGGCGAAGGCGAACGCCAGCTCCCGGAGCAGTCGGTATTTACAGACCAGCTCAGGTCGGAAAAAGCAGATGGCAGCAACTGCACGGAGATGGGAAGGATCCTGGAGGGAAGGGAGGCTCTCCCTGCTGGCTCACAAAGCAAAGGATATCTGTCGTCCGTGCTTGTCCACGGAGAGCGGGCGGCGGTGCGGGGAGCCCAGGCGGTTCCTGTCCCGGTACACTCTATCCACCAGGCCGTGGTGCCGGGTCGTTCTGCTCGTGTCCAGCCCAGATGACTGAAAAGGAGTCTGAGAGAGACGCACCAAGTCAGAGGGAGAAAAATACACACAGGAGCCACCTGCCCGGATCTTATTTATGCCGCGCTAAAGGTTCTATTATTTTAAGCAATAAAACCCAGGAAAGATTTGGACAAACATAAGCGCCTCCATTTTTCCTCTGTTTTCACTACAGCCACGGAAAGCGATTCCCAAGGCCACCTCTCCCAGACAGATTAGAGACGAGCGGAGGCAGACAGCGTGGGGTCTGCCCTCGCATCCATCAGCGCTGCTCTGCGACCTCTGCAGCTCTAAAATAGCCCAAGTGACAGGGACAGCAGCTGCCGGCTGCTGCGTCCGCTCCTCGGTGCAGCATGCAGCATGCATCCAGAAGGAACATGCCAGCAACCAGAGCTGGAAGAACAAGGGAGGGAGAAGATGCGGGACGGAGATGAGCAGTGATCTGAACCCTCTCAAGGCTTTCTCTCACCTCTCCTTTGGGCATAATGATTTTAAGGGGACACTGACAAAATTAAGGAAAACAAAACAAAACAAAAAAAAAAGAAATAAAAAGCAGTTTCCTTCCTCCTCTGTCTGGAAAAAGTTACAGCGCTCAGCATCTCCAGGGAGGCTTTTATCTCGTGCGGGTTGCACAGTGAATGGATTCCCACTCAATCTTATCAGCGCCTCCGTCCGGGGGAGCCCGGCTTGTCAGCAGCACGCTGCAGGGAGCGAGGTGCCCCAGGGAGGGCAGGAAGATGAATTCCCACGCTGAGCTGCGGAGCTCTGGTTTCAAAAGCCCTCCCCAGTCTGCGTGTGCAGGGAGGGGGCAAGGCAGCACCGACCGCTGACCTCGGCTCCCGCCTCACCGCCGTGATACGGAGGAAGAGCCGCGCAGCCCTGCCCTCCCCGCCAACACCAGCAGCTCTGCCGAGTGCCTCGACCCCATCTGCTTGGAAACCCAAAACTCCCTCCTCCACCCAGGTACTGCACGTGGCAGCGCGCTGCCCTGCCTGCCAAGCCGTGCGGCCATCTGCCTGCCACGCTCGTCCTATTTCACTTCAAAGCGTCCAGCTTCGCTTGCTTAGACGATCCCGTCTAAGAAGAAATTTGTTTTGCGTTTACTTCGAATGGCTTTGTTTGTAATAACGCCTCAAGGCGCCCTCCTGCTATTTTTAACTCTTTTCTTTTTAGCGACCACTGCTTTCCTCCCCTCTGGACGTACCCAACCCGTGTCAGTGACCTGCAGGGCCGGCACGTTGCGTGCAGCAGAACATTGCCTCAGTCAACAAGTCAGCAGCAGGAGAGCACAGCGCCTTGGTAACGCGCTGCTGGCTGCAGATCATGGTGTTCTGCTGCAGCTCCTTAACGAGCACGACTTCCTTGCACCAATACTCAGAAATCTCAAGTCAGAGCGTCTCAGTTTTAAGTCACTGCTTTAACCTCTGCTACAAGTACTGCGCAATGATCCAGTTCTATCTAACTGGGACCACGCAGCACTGAAAGTGTTTGTCACCCCAAAACAACGAGAAGTCTCAAACTCTTCTTTGCACCCCGGTGTGCTCCCAAAGGCTGCAGGTCAGTGCAAGCAGAACTGCTTCCCACGCCTGTGGTCTGAAGCACAAAATTAACCCAAAGAGGAGCTGGCCTGCAGCACATACACTGCACTGCCAGACCTCACCTGCAGCTTCAAAGGAAGCCAACATGCACACAAGGCTGCGTGCAAGACAGCTTCTTCTTGTTTTATGCCACAACTCACATATAACACAACTAAAATCTCATCTGAGTGTAACTGTGGCACAAGGAAGCAAGGGCTGTGCCCTGCTGCAGGGGGCTGCAATGAACCTAGCGGAGAACTCTGGGGCAATGCTGCTCTCTGGCTTCCCAGGCACAAAAAACCCAAGCAAATCCCTAACTTACTTGAGAAAATCGGAAAAGATGACAAAAAATAGATCTGAGCCTCAGTTCTGTTTGGGAAGGGAACGCCTGGAAACGTGCGCCAGGGTTTGAGATCAGAACCAAAACTCCACAAAACGTGAGGAAAAAGCCCAAATACTTCACAGACAGGAAGGAAAAAGCTCAGAGCTCTACAGCAACAGTGTCCCTTTAAGATGTATCGAGGCATGGGCTGAAGAAATCAAAAGAAGCGAGGTGGGAAGGGGGGAAGCGAGGAGCGGGCCCCACCACCCGCCCCTGGGTGACAAGCAGCACGAACTGGGGAATCATTCTTCCCTTCCCAGTGGGGTTTAACATGCAGGCTAAGTGCACATGCTCAGAGGTTGCTTGAATCAGGCCAAGACAGTGCCAGAGAAATCACCGTCTGCGTCAAATGAATCCCCCATAAATCATAAGGAATCACATGACAGACCACAGCGAGTCCGGAGAGGCTGCGACAGGAATTCTTATGCATGTTCCAAACCGGGATGCATGGCAACACCTGTATTTATGTGACAGACCATAACTCCTCCCGAGCCGGGCCGGTGAATCAAATAAATACTGTGCATACCAGGAAAAGTGTAACGTGTGCTAAAATACGTATCTACCTGGGCAAACAGTACACCAGTCCTAAATACGTATTTGCACAAACCTAAATGCTTGTTTACCAAAGAGACGGGAACTGCTCCAAAGGCTTCTGCCAGAGCTCCGTTGTGCTGCAAATGCAAAGAACCAAGATGCTCAGACAGCGCCGCGCTCAGCAGGGCACGCAGGCTCCCCTGCCTCCCACACCGCGCACGGAGCTTTGCACGTTTCAGCTTAACATGGAAAAGCCTGGAAAGCAGCGCGTCCTTACGCTGCTGCTGGTCACCACTGGTCACCTGTAACAGGATCAACCTCGGATTTTATTTCATTGATTTACGCACGTAACACAGGAAAAACCCGGAGTTTCCATTTGTTTCAGCAGCCTGCTCTCGTCATTCACAAATGTTTGAGTGCTTCCTTTGGAGAACTCTGCTAAGCTTCGGGACAGAATGACCCTATCTAACAGCTGCCCTGTAACAGCCAGCAAGGACAAAAGCACCAAAATACCAGTGCTGGAAGGACGCTGCCCCCGGGAGCCTCCCCAGCAGGACAACGCTGACCAAATCTGCAGGCATGGAGACCAGAAGCCTGCGCAGCAACACTACAGCCCGCACAGCTTTGTCATGGTAGGAGCTGCACTCCCTGCAGGCCACCAAATTGAAGTGGCCCTTTGCTTCTCCTTCTATACAAGAGTGAAGCTCTTCAGAACATCCCCAGATTCAGCTGCCCATGCAGGCTTCAGCAGAGCACCATCAGTGGTCTCCATCAATGACTTCTCGCTAAGCCAGCCTTCACCAGAAAACCACAAACTACAACACGTATTTCTCACCACACTCTTGCAAGTTAAAAGGTGTTACTACTCAAACAAGAGGAACTAATGCACAAGTTGTAATTACCTTGAGCACCCTAGGCCAATTAAGTATAGAAATCAGGAGTCCCAGAAGTAGCAGTGTCTAATCCTATCCACTGCACACCATCACGTAACACACACAGCAGAACACCTGTACAAACCCTCATCTCCTGCTCCCAGTGTCACAGCAGCAGCTGGTACCACCCCTACACTTACTTCTCCACCAAGCCAAAGCAATCTGACTGCTCTGAAACCTGTTGGTGTCCCACTCCCCCTCCTCCTCCCCTAGAAACCCACTCGTTATTCCCATGCAACACGCTCCCTGCCCTGGGCTGCACTCTTCAGCACTTCCTTCTCCCAGCACTTGCCACATCACCTCACGTTATCTGCTTCTGCTTCTGTTGCAAGTCCACAGCACCTTTGCAGAAGGTCTCATTGTGAATTTGGTACTGAACAAAACCAGAAAAAGCCACGAAAGACAGCTGATGACAATGCATTGCCTCTCCCTGGTCTTGACACAAACACATCACAACCAAGGACAGCAGAACTAACATCTATCACCAGATCTATGCACTCACCCCATACACAACTGTGCTCCATCCAAAAAAAAAAAAAAGCAACAACTTTTACAACAGAGCTGCGTGCTGGGGCCGTGGTGCTGTGCTCTGAACCAGCAGCTACTGACGAAATACATCAAATAAAACAGAAGCACCCCAGTCAAACTCACCTGGAAGGGCAGATCCATGGCGCTGTTTCCAATCTGGTTCACATTTGGCAGTGACCCACCGTAGTACTGGCCACGACTCTGTCCCAGTTGCAAATACTGGGTTTTCTGCAGCTGTAACTGAAAGAAAACAAGGAGGAAAGTGTAAGGGTAACACAGTTGTTGTTCAGCTGTTTTAATTAGCTCAGTTCTTGCCCATATCACTGATCACCAAGAGTGGGTACCATCCATAACAGCACGGATTGAGCTGGTGAGGACACAGCTCCTCCTCATGCAGTGCAGCTGGCGACCTGGCACAGGGAACCCTGTGTGACAGCGCATGGGGATGGAGGAAAGATCAGCTGTGGAGTCAGCAGTCACACCCCACTTCCAACAAAGAACAGCCCCACGAAAGCACACAGCCCCTGTGTCACCTGCTACACTGCAAAGAACCCGCATCAGCCTGTGCCTCTAACAGCAAACCCAAGCAGCTGGCCACGTGCACGACCGACGCGTGAGGAAGTCAGTTGAGTGTGCTGAGTATATGCTTGAACCAAACACAAACCACACACAAATGCTCTTGTTTTCTGCACCAGGACAGGGCAGCAACACAGGTCTTCAAGAGGAGAAGAGGAAAAAAAGGGAAAAAAAAGAGCAGCAAGTGAGCAAGGATGCACGAGGATAAACGTGACAGGCAGCAGCGCCGCGCTCAGTGCTCAGCAGCATCCTCCAGCTCTGATGACACCTCTGCACGACTCCACCTGTGTGTGTTTCCCTCCAGCTGTACAAGAAAGAACGTGTGCAAGAGAGGAGCTCCAATCCTCCCCACTCAAACCTGAAGTTTTCATCGTCCCCTTTTGCACAGGAGCACGCTGCATTAGCAGCTCCTAAGTGAAAGCGAGGATTTTTCTATTAGACTTCCACTAGAGATCTTTCTCAACTTTTTAGCTCTGTTGTGCCAACAAAAACAAGTGTTAGAATCACTTCTCATTAAACCCTGAGCTGTTCCAACTCGATACCTGTAGAGGTAACACTGTGCTGCCACCGAAGCCCTAATTTACAGCGATGCAGCAGGATTTGCAGCCATCTGAGCACGCCACTCCACTCCCTGGGATGCAATCTGCAAGGCGAGGAGCTGCAGATCAGAACTGTGCTTACATAAGGTGCCTCTCCTCCCACTCCAGAGCAGCACGGATTTTATCAGCTGTGTTGTTCATCGCTGGATATCAACTGGCTGCTTCTGCACTCTGAGATGCAAGAACATTCCTAGATGGGTAGCAAAGAATTGTTTAAAGACTGAACGTTCAGCTCTTGGACTAGGTGCAGCGTGGTTGCCAAGGTACCGCAGTGTGTACATCAACAAATCTGGTTTAGTTCCACTCGAGGAGATCCTAAAGCCTTCGCCTTGCAATGCCAGAATTTTGAAGAGCAAAGTTTGGAAAAGTACTAGAAAACAAACGCATCACCCCAATTGGATGCTTGTATGTGTTTTTTGTTTCTTCGCCCTTTCTTAAGGCACAGGGCTCTACAGCTTCACCGCATTGCCTCTGAGGCGGAGCAGAGATGTTTCCAGCAAGGTGAGGAGGAGCCGTGCTGCTCGTGCTGGCGGTGAGGCCGGAGCAGAGCACTCTGCCAAGTGGTAACGGTGGGAGCGGAGCTGAGCAGCGCTGACAGCGCCGGTACCACCCAGAGAGGAGCAAAGGGAACGTGGCGCTGCCGGCACTTCTGGGTCCGAATGGGAACGGCCTGAATCAGCCAGCTCAGAGAGACCCCATCCAAAAAGCACGACCTGGACCCCCGCCCTCCATTCCTGTCCTGTGACATTCAGTGACAGCAGCGCATGAGAGCAGCAGAGTGCTCCGCCGGGGCCGCCCCGTGTCACAGCCCCGGGCGCAGGGCTCGCTGTGCTTTGTGCCTGCTCCGTGCACATGTTTTTGTTGTTTAAAAGAAGGCTTGCACGGGATCGGTGCCAAACGTGAAGTAAGTGCTTCAGCAGGTGCTGCTCTCTCCTAAGGAACCTGCTATGACACGCGCTGGGCCGGGGGGGTTGCTTCACGTTTTTTAACGCTTCGCTCTCCCCCGTACGAACCCAGCACAACGGAACGGGGAGGCCACCGCCATTTGTCTTTCCCACTGCACTTAAACGTGGAGATGAGGCAACGCAGGAGATCAAGAACCACAGCAGTCCTCGAAAACAACCTCATCAAGCAGCTCTGCTGAGCCGCTCATCTGACCAGCTCCCCTCAATTGCCACTCCTGGAGCTCTGCGCCACAAACAAAAGCGGTTCCTTTCCTGCCATCCCGTTCCAGCACGGCAGCGCGGTGCTGCTGCCCGTTCAGTGCTCACCTGCTGTATTCACTCCTTGAGCCACGGGAACCCAGCGAGCCCATGCAGCAGCACTTCCGCACGCAGTTCTTTAGCATAGCTGCGAGCATCCCCCAAATAAAAGCATGTTGGTACACGCTTGGTCCAACAGATTTGAAGTTCTGTTACAACCAAGACGTGATTCCTGCAGCAGGGCTGGGGTTACCAGCAGCATCTTTGCAATAGCTCGCTTTCCATGCGGTTGCAACAATGCTCCCAGCTCAGCTCGCAGCAAAGCAGCACGGAGCGATCCTCCCTGGGCTCCCGGAGCTGGATGGGAAGCACTTGGGTAAGAAATCCAAACTATGACGTTAACACCAGCCCTGACTTGCTCTCATTGCTAACGATGCGATGTTCTCCCAGATATTCGCTGTTGTGGGAGCCTGCTGATAGGAAACACCTCGGTGTTCCTGTTGAAGTTGGGCCGCAGTTTGCTGTGTATGCAGCTGTGTGAGCACAGAGCCTCGAGTTACACAGGGACAAGGAAAAAAAGGAGAGGAACGCGACCCCGAAAGCACATCCAGCTTCCCTGCTGCCTTTCTGTGCACCCAAAAACATGGTGATGGGAGTCAAAGCAAGCATCCATCAAAATGCAGCACACGTCACCACCTCCAAACCCCAACCAAAAAAAATATAAATAAAATGGGGGGCAAATGACAAATCTGTGTGCAGAACTCGGCTGTCAACAAAGGGCAAACGTGCCACCAGAGCTGAGCAATCCAAACCCGGCAGCAGCACGCCTGTTCAAATGCCCTTCTTCATACACGAAGCTTTGATTCCCCTAAGGGCAGCAGAAGGGTGGAGCGTCCTTTCGACAAAAAAACAGAGCTCTGTGATGAATACAGGAAGCCAGATCTCATGATAACGGCTCCGCTGCCGGTTTGCAGTTTCCATTCGAAGCCTTCTTATAAATTTCAGCTTTCCACTTTAAAGGCTTTCTCTGCAGCTCAAGGCTAATAAGCAGCAAAACAAGCGCAGGTGCCAGTTAGAAACGTGCTACCGTATCTCAATTGGAAATTAAGTTACGTTTAAAGGATTAACACAAAGTGTTAAAGACCCTGTTAGGTGTGAACTGTGCTGCTCCCATCTGCACAAAGCTGGCTGGCCTGCTGCTCCCCATGGATGGGGAAGGAGACCAGGGCCCTCCCGCCCGCAGCAGCGGCCTTCCCAGGTCGCAGAGGGAGAAACTTCTTCCTCCTGTGCGAGGCAGCAGCAGGGAGAGGCTCCAGCACCAACCTGGCTTCTTTCTCCGGCGTGAAATTAAACACCAAGTGAAAGAAACCCTCCCGAGCAGTCCGTAACGCGGTGGAATCCCAGCGCAGGTGTTTTCTTCAAAGGGAGACTTCTTCCCATTCGCAATCCTCGTGTTGATAAGAAAAGCAAACAGCCTCAAAAAGAAAGATCGGTGAACGTCTGTTCAATGATTCGCGGTTGCTGCATTTAGCCTTGGTGGGAATACAGCCATTACACATCACCCAATTAGCCACCTAGCTATTACATTGAGAAGTTCTTCACGTTTGTGTCCAAGCTGCTTAAAAGCACCCAGCAATCCAGTGCCTGGCCACCAAAGCAGCGTGGTTCCTCCCTCACGCTAACCAGCCACCTCCCGTGGGTGCTCTGAAATTCCTACCATAAACTGAAGTTTTGAAACGCTTGCTATTCCATTTCTAAGCTTAATGTGCATCGGGATAACTGCTCGTTTGCTAAAGCAAGCCCGTCAAGAAAGTCGTCTGGAATTTCTTTAATCAAATAAGCACGGATTCAACAATCAATAAGAGAGAAGCCTGCGACGCCGAGGAGGGGAAAATTGTTGGGCACGTTTCATTCAGTGCTGCAGATCGTGTCGGGGTCTGCTGATGTGGGTGGGCACTGAAAGTGCCCACCCACATCAGCAGACCCCGACACGATCTCACTGAATGCAGCAGGCATTCGTCCTCCCTCTGCCACCAGAGTCCTCAGGACGACACAGGAGCAATTAAAACCTTTGCAGAGGCAACTGCTCCTTTTCAGATGACTCAACGCAAAGCATCGGGTCTGTCACGATGACCAGCTGGGCTCTGCTGGGCTCCACTGGGAGCTGTGCTGTGCATAAGGCGTTTCCAAACCTGGAGCCACTGCTGGGCGTCTTCTGCCTCCTGGAGCAGCACTTGTGTCACCTGGGCACTCACAGCATCCACCCGTTTTACAAGCAAGCTCTCATCTCAGCTGCCTTCCTATAAAACGAGGATAACCCCGCCAGAAGAGGATGGTAAAGATGCTCAATTCCAGTGTCACCAATACACCTGAGCACAGCCACCACAGCAGCACGAACGGGATCGGAGCTCCTCCTTCACCCCAAGCACGTCCTGAGAGGCAGGGGGAATAAAGCACGCCGTGTCAGAGCCCTTCCTTTACACTGCACCCATCACCCAGCCCTACTCTGCCCATCAAAACACCCAGAGCTACAGAGCTGCATGCAGCCCAGCGGCCCCTGCAGCTGCAGGCACAGAAAGGGAATTCTGAAAGCTGTGCTCTTCCCAAAACCAGAACACACCTAAGTGTGCTCGCTGCAGAGCAAGCAACACTGCTGTGTGCCTCCTGAATAACCAACCGCTCGTGGCAGCCACGAACTGCAAACCTGCACAGAGGATGGAAAAAGCAGGGCCAGCTTCTTCACGGCTCCTGCTGGCTGACGGAGACAGGATTCACAGATGAGTTTGTTAACAAAAAAGAGAATCCCTCGCAATTCTTTCTCCTTTGGGCTGTCACAATCAGGAAGAAACTGCAGCGAGCCAGCTTTTGAAAGCAACTTATTTCCTGCAGTTTCAAGTACTGATCCAACAGCAGCAGAGGATCCAAATGCACAGCTGTTCCTCCCAGGAAGACTGGTAAAGGAAATGAAGTCTGAAGTGCAGAGGAAAGGTATAATCCGCAATGATAGCAGCTGCTCTGTCTGGGCCACTCGGGATTTAAAATATTCCATCATTATAACACAACGTTTTGCAACGGGTTTGTTGAATTTCAGTGTGTTTTTCTTGTCATGAAAGCGAAGATTTTAACACTGGCTGGGAACAGACAAGTGCGGACAAGCGGAGCGAAAGTTTCCCTTGTTGCTGCTGCCAATCACGCTTGGCCTTACAAGGCTGTTACCGTCCTGGTGCGGCAGACACCGCGGAGAAGAGCGCTACCAAGCCAAAACAGGAAGCCAAACGTCTACTACAAACCAAGTGAAAATCACCCCGAGAAAATCCAGACCCGTGGTATGAACCGGACCTGAACCCAGGCTTCCAGGACTGCTACATCATTGTTTACTCCTCCATCACCCCAACTGTCATTTAAGTCACTTGCAAGTATTTGTTCCATTATCACACTGGCGTTTCGGGACGCAAAACAACACAAACAACTCTGCGGGCCAGCCCAAACGTAGCCAATAATAAAAATTCAAGCAAAAAATATGTTTCTAAAAAAAAACCAAGATCTGTTGCAATACCCCGGGATTCAGCAGCCACAGGAGCCGCGTTTCTGCTGCACTGAAGCACTCCCCAGCAAACCCCGCTGGCAGCAGAGTGGTGCAGCCCCAGCACCGCGCTGATCTTGGGATGGCCGGGGCTCACATCCAAGGACCGATGGCTTTCCTTTGGTAGAGACTTTGGGAATTAGCAACGGGATGTGACATTTGAGCACCAGAACCAAAGGGGTTCACAGCACGGGGCTCTGCAGGGACGGGAGGGGAGGCAGAACTCGGCCCCTCCACCTCGCGGAGCCCCCAGGAGCTCCCCCCATGAATCAAACCAGGAAGCAGGAGCAGCTGTTTCTGCATTAATGAAATCATCTAGTGAGAGGACAGGGCCCAGCAAGCTAGCTAACTTCTGATTTTAAATACCTGATGAAGCTGAAAGATTCCCTGGTACATACACAAGGCTGCAATTCCAGCTGCTTGCCAGTAAGCGCGAGGTCTCTCCCACAGGAGCACCAGCACCAGTCCTGAATGACTCTGTGCTTTGGAAAGGAGAAAGGAGACGAGAAGTTCTCAGCCATGCTGTCCATGACAATGCGAGCCACGCGGGGACAGCCTGAACTCATCTCACTTATTGCAGCTACTGCGTCTGCAGAGCAAGGAAGTGCAAACAGAAGGGCCGTGGTGCAGGGGCACAGCGCTGCTGGGGGCTGCTCCTCGCCAACCCACGCCGGGCACGGGGCTGACCCACGCTGCAGAGCAGAGCAGAGCCGGCCCGCAGCCCCACGGCTCAGACACAAAGCATCACTACTGCACAGCAACTTGAAACAAACTTCTCCCGCCTGGTAACCCTAACACCGCTCCGCTAAAAGCACCATAATCCAGTTAAATAAATTTCATTCATACGAGATGAAATATATACTGATCAGCAAAGCTCGAGCAGGGATCGCTTGAGTCCCTGCCAACGAGCGACCGCTGCACTTTTAGCACTCCAAGAGAGCCAATTATTACTCATGAGTTCATGATGTTTTCTTCACCTTCCTGTTGAAGAGATTATTTAAGACCTCAAATCACTTAACTGGATTGTTTTGTCCTGTTATGAGTCATCTACAAATTCCAAGGCACCATTAGATTCTCCTTCACGGGCTGAAACCAACTCCCCAGATTGCCTCAGCTCCAAACTGCGGAGGAAACGGGGCTATAAAAATTACACCCATCCCCAGACCCCATCCCCAGGTGTCTTCTAGAGTTCGTGTGAAAGCGAAAAGATCTCACCTCCTCGTATACAATTACTATTTATAAACCACCCCAAATCCACATTATGCTCCAGGCCAAAAACCCTTCTTCCTGTAAACCCAAAGAGACCAAAACAGAACGCTTAACCGCGGCAGGAAGGAGGGATAGCTGGGGGAGAGGGAGGAAGGCGGTTATTTCACGCTGAATTTTTGTTTTTATTTGTGATGTCTGTGTTTTATAGCAGCAGAACCTCCTTACACATCAGCTGCATTTAGCTGTCTGCAGCACACGGGTCGGTACAGAGCGCTGGGCATCCTGGGGGCTGCGGGCAAAGGACCCCCACCAGCAAGCCTTGCAGCATCTGAATAATGGTACCAATTAGATTTAGCACGCGGGCTGTCACTCCGTGTTTAAGAAACACTTTGCTATTGCTGGGGAACAAAGGTTTACTGCTTGAGACTTCACAGTCACAACCGAGCCGCAAGGAAAAACAGGATACAGCCCAACTCGCGCCTTAAAATAGTGACTGCTCTATCACCGGGCAGGGAGCCAAGCCCAGCTACAATATGAACCAAACCTGATTTGCACTGCCTTTAAAAACAAACCAGATCCCATGGCAGCTCCGAAAGCACCGCCCTCCTGCTCCGAAAGGCTTTCAGCAGGAGCAAGGCATGCACGGCGCCGATCATTGGGTACAACGCCTCGGGGAGGACTTGCACGTGAAGCTCACTGCCTGTTTGATAGCAGAAAATTCCTTGCTTCCATGATACGTTCAAATCCGGCACTACGCTCGAAGTCTGGCTATTTTCCTGGAGGTTGCTACTTGCTAACAGGGTGCTTTGAAGAAAGCGCTGCTCAGAGTGGGGCAGCGTAAGCGCCCGCTGCTCGATGGGCACAATCCCAGAGAGCGAATGTCCACTAAAACAAAAACACCCCTAAGCCAGACCCCCTCCTTCCACTGAAACACCTCAGGAAGACGAAATAAAAGCGGAGATGCCCTCATTAAGCAAGACAAAAATAGCTTTTATGCTCCGTTTTTTATTTTTAGCAGAAGGCTGACAATTCGGTTACGTAACCCCACGCGACGTGTGATCGCCGGGACCAGCGGGGCGTGCTGGCACACGGAAGGGGAGCAGCTCCCAGGAGCGCGCCCAGCTCACAGCACGGCCCCGTGCTGCAGGACAAGCTGCTGCACACCCGGCCATCCCATCATCACCTGCAGCAGGCGCAGAGATGGCACTTGTCCATCACAGATCGCTGCGCTGTTACCTGCACCGACCCCTCGTGCTGCTCCCACCGTGCAAACCGCGAGCCCCCGCGCTGCGGCTCCTAGAGATGAAGCACTGCACGACCCCCAGAGCACTGCAACCACCTGGCGTTAGAGACAGAGCTCCTGGAGGGCAAACTGCCCCAACAAGGCAATCACTTCACGGCAGAAGTGAACAACCTAATTACAACGAGAAGTCAATGAGACACGTGAATCTGAGCAGGCTGGTGGAAACTCACAAGGAATGAGTTTTGCTCCGCTCTCCCTCGTGGACAAAAGCCACGGAGCCGAGGGGAGCGGGGCCTCGTGGAGCTGGGAGCGAAGGGCTGCGAGGAGCAGGACAGGACGGCTGGGTGCACGCAGGAACACGGCAAGCCCAGCAGCACCACGCCAACCAGCAGCCGCTGCTGAACGCTGCCACGAACGTGACCTACACACGGCTGCAAGGAAAGGAAACGGGTGAGAAGTCACCATGTTCAGCTGCCACGGCCTTCCCCTTCACCACTCGTTTTTCCCCCTCATCCAGCCCGCAGGGGGCAAAGCGCCGCACGAGGACTGGGAGCTGCCTCGCCAAGGGACGCTGCACGGAACCATCTGCAGACACCTCCCGAGCTGGGAGCAGCATCACCTCGCCGAGAAGACGTGCACTGCGGGAAACCAACTCTAACTGCTCCCCTTTGAAACTCCGGCTCTTCAAGAAAAGTAATTTCAACATAAAAATAGTTGAGCGTCGAAATCAATCTACCGGATCTGCACCGTACGAAAAACAATCGAGCAGCCCAGCAGAACTATCAGAGATCTTCCCCGTTTTCCAGAAGAAAAGAAGCGACAGAACTGACAGCGGGGACACAGAGCACGGCCTTCGAGGGGAGGCAGCTGGCACACAGCACAGGGCTCAGCAGTGCTCAGCAGTGCTGCAGGGCTCTCAGCACAGCGCGGGGTCGGAACGTGGTGCTCCCTGCTCCTCTCCTTCCTCATTCAAGGCCCAGTTCTTGTGGTTGGTGCTGCTGTCTGATGGCAGAGGATTGCTGTGGCACAAGGGGAATGCGCAGCTCCTAGGAAATCACGTGCAAAACGGGGCTGCTATCAGCGTTGTGCAGCAGCACATGAGATCACAGACAGCAGCTCTGGAGGACAAACAGGAGCTTCTGCAAAGCTCACGCAGCCCAGCGAGGACCCACGACACAAATCTTATCCCCAGACATCATTTACACGGCACCAAACATCCCATGCAAATCATTTAGAACGAGTCGAAGCAACGTTTTAAACTTGAACGCCCACGCACTATCAGAGACGCCAATCTGAGCTAATGAGTTAATAAATACTTACGGCTTGGCTGGCACCTCGAGTTTACACGAAAGCCTTTGGGACCGCATGTTTGTACGGCAACGCACGGCGTTCAGGCCAATGGGAAAAAAAAAAAGGAAGCACGAAGGCCACAGCTCCTCGCTGTCACAAAACGCAGACGGCTGCAAGCTGATGTTCCCTACAGAAATCTACCCACGTTGGACGGCTTGCTTCCTCCATCCGCCTCCTCCAGCCCTGCCAGCGGCCGTACATCCCGACTCCAAAGCAACAGCTACCGCAGCACGTTCACAGCAACACCAGGGAGGAACCATCACAACCAGAAATGCTGTTTTCAAAGAAGGAGAAGCTTCTTTCCTTCAGCTGCAGCATCCCCTTCGCTGGGAAGCGCCCCGCGGTACGCACATGGCACATCAGGCACAGCGCATTGATGGAATGCGCCATTAGAGGCTGAGCGATGCTTTTATGGAAATTGACAAAATTCAGCCCAAGAAATCGCTCCTCGGCAATTAGAGAGAAAGGAGAGAAAGCCAAGACAAATATGAGGCCTTTAAGCCATCTTGTTTCAATCCCCATTGGCCATGCTGGAGAAGATGTCCACTTTTTGCCCAATTAGCATCTCGTTACCGCCACCGCCGAGCGTCCAGAAATGCTGGGTAATTTCCTGAATTAATGCCAGCACATTATTCAGATTAATAGAGAATCAGCTCCTCACGTTGACTGACAGTTGCCAACAGCAGGTTTGTAGCTCTGGCATTTGCAGCTGTAACTCAAACATCAAAACTCCACGCAATTGGTAAACATGAGACCAAAACGAAACGGGCCCCCGCACCTGAGAGCTGCCAGGACCCCAGCTACGAGCGCAGCTCAGCTCTGTGCCCGCAGCTCTGCAGCTCTGGGACTCACCCCGAGGGAAAAACCCAACGCATCCTCCCAGCGGGGAAGGGCTGAGCGCTCCCGACTCTGCTCTCTCACAAAATGAGTAACTTCTAGAAATGCAAATTACTGCAAATATTCCCCGCCGCTGAAGCTGAAGCAAACTTTGAAACGCGGCGCGCTGAGCGGAGTTCCACGTGTTCACCCACTGAGCTACACACAACAGACTGAAATGCATCAGGAGCGCGGTTACAACCCGTGTGTCTGCGGACGCTAGATGCTTGCAGCAGGAGCCGGCCGTGTGCACGAACGGACGCGGCCCTGGGGCAGAAGCGAGCGGCTGGAACGCGCCTCAACGATGGAAGCGTAACAAAAGTCATCGTCTCCTTAGAAAAACGGCACAACAAAAACCCGAGTGGCTCCCAAGCAGAACGCTGCCCTGCTGCGCCGAGGCTGAGCTGTGCAGCACGGCTATCAGCAGCGGCTCGCGCTGTTTACCTTGGACAGCTCAGGCCAAGGAAGGAGGGCAGAGCGCTGCACAGGAACAGAGATCCTTTGTGCCCTGCCAGAGCTCATCTTTATATTCGCACCGATTCTCTCTTGCATTAGGACTTTCAGACTCCCAGGCACGCTGCTATTTCAGCCAGGGCCAGGTGCAGGCGAGCGGGGCGGCTCGGTTCGGTTCGGGACCAGCTGTGGGGGCAGTGGGCTGCACCCTGCTCCAGCAGCACCCAGTGCACCGAGCTCCTGACCCACCGCTGGGCCTGGAAACGTGCAAGCCCTGCAGCTGGGAAGTAACAGAGCAGAGCACCGGGCAGAGCCACATGCAGACCAATGCTGTTGTGCAAGAGGAGCTCCCTGCTGCTTGGAACAAAGCCCCTTCCAGCTGACAGCACCCAGCCCCACTCGGAGGCCGAGCCCTGATCCTGATGCGTTTCTACCACATCTTTCAGTCACACAGAAGTACCATTATGCAATCAGAATTCCTTTTGTATCAAATTATTTAATAAAAGACACCGGGATTCATCACGACACCGTCACTGTTGTTAGCGTCCCTCATTTTTAAAACTAGAGATTAGCATTCCTGATCAAAGTAAGCTTTTAAATACCGCTCTGCACACCACCTACACCTGACGGACAGCTGCGATGCACAAAGACCTTCGGATCTCTTCTGCAGCAAACAGCAGCACCATCCCTGCCTCACGCTTCACCACCAAGAGAACAAGTGCTGTGCCACGGAGGAGCAGTGGCTCTCAGTAGAGGTCCTCTGCTGAGCAGTGCGGGGAGCAGCAGCTTGCAGGCGTTTCTACACTCTGCCCGTGAGCAGGGAGAGGCCGCAGGCAGTGCTGGAATTCTGCAGCACATTTCCAGCCGTCAGCATTCACCTGCTTTGCTTTCCTTTCCTTTCCTCCCCATCTTCACTGCAGCATCAGCAGGAGCAGCCCGGCTCCCCAGTTTGTGGAGCTGGGAGGTTCGGGGCTTCTTTATAAAGCAGAGCTGCAAAATCTGTGAGCGGGAGCTCACGCACCGCTCCAGCTGGAACCCCACAGAACAAAGTGCCTTTAACAATATATGTGATCAGTGAATAAATAAGCAGCCCTGGAAACTCAAGAGCATTTCCAACTCAAACCACCTTTCAAATGCAGGTGACAAGCTTTAAAAACTTAAACGCTTTAATGCATGACTCTTCAGATGAGATTTGAAGAGCTCAGCACTATCTGTGTCATCCTGCATGGCACTGTCTTGTTAATTGCAACTTTAGAAGGCAGCAGCAGCTTTGTATGAGGGAACACACACAAAGCAGCAAGCATCCCTGCACCGTGTTACAACAGAAATCGAGAGCAGGCCCTGGTAAACAACTCAGAAACCAGCACAGTTCTGAAATTTCATGCTTTGCACTAAAAAAAAAAAAAAAAAAGGGAACAGAATCATCAGCAAAATACAGGAGTCACACAGAACAAACTCCCCCTCTTCTCACCCACTTCGTTACTATGGGACTCGCAGAAATCTCTGGATTATAAACATGAAGGTCCCACTCACAAGACAATTAAGCAGATCCAGTGCTTCTATCAGCCACCCACCTGCGAGGCTCTTTGCAAGCTCTGTGGCTGCAAAAAGCTGGAATGCACGCTGCACCGGGCAGCTGAAAGGCAGCAGTCTGCTGCTGCTGAGCATGGCAGAACCCTTCTGAAACCATCGCCATTTAATTCTCAAATGAATTTTTTGCCTATATGTATTTTTACCATCTGAATGGCGAGGGCAACAGACAAAAAAAAAGAGTTAATATCACACTCTGCCTTGCCTTGGACAAGAAAGAAGCACTGCAATGTACAAATCTCAGATAGACTCAACAGCTAAATAGGTGGTAGGTTCCCAAGTGAGAAAGCAAGCCCAGAAACAGCACGGGCATGCACAAGAAATGGTGGAACAGTAGTTTCCTGCCTCTGCTGCGACCAGTAACTAACAATAAAAGAGACAAGAGGGTAAACACTGCAAAAAGACAATTACTAATAATGAAAAAGCAACAGAAATTTTGGGCTGCTTCCACACACTGAGTAACGCATTTTCGAACTGACAGCAAAGTGCTGGCTGCCAAATGAAAATGAGAGCAAACAGCAAAGTTGTGCTTAACCCCTTTTTGCTTTTATACTGCATTTTAAACACAGATGAAATCATGGAATTCAGAAGAAGTCTACAAAGGAGACATTTTACTCAGCTATTCGGTCAGTGTTTCCATCACTTCAGTACCCAGAATCCTCAGACAACTCATTCATCTCGGGCCCTTTTCTCAGCACCGGGCTCTCGAAAACGAGAGGGGGTTGTGTTTGCAAAGCCTGGATTAGAAACACTCAGATGTGGGAGAAACCAGCTTAGGATTCCGACTGACGGACACCTTTACCTTGCAGAAGGCAAATACCAAACCCGAGAGCGAAGGGAAGGACGCTGAGGGCTTCAGGAACTCTGTCCAGCGCCATCGAAAGGCAAAAAACACAGGAGACAGAGCTACACGGGCACCCCAGGGGCTCGGGGAACAAGAGAACTCCGCGTCTGCAGACGCCTCCAACCCGTCCTTGCTCTGCTCCCAGCTAACTCCAGTGTAACTCCAGCACGGCCTCCTGCACAATGCACCAACACACGCGGCCTCGCGCCTCCGCAGCCGCGTGCCTTTGTTTTCCCTCTGACCAGCGCCAGTTCAAAACGAATATTTAAAACCCTGCCCTGCCACCGAGCACTGAAAGGAAAGGTTTCACTGCACGTTCTCTCGTTCGGCCACAAACAAGCTCGTAAATGTTCCTTACGCAGTTGGGAGAGAAACAAAAACGTTGACAGAAGCAGGTGAGACCAGAACCACACGGAAGAGCTGAGATACCCACAGATCTTAAGCAGCAAACGCATCCGACGTTTGGCAAAGGCGCTCGTTACGCCGCTCATCTCTAATGATGGGCTCTGCAGAGGCAGAAGCCACGGAGGATCGGGAAGCGCAGCAACTCGCACCCACGGGGAACAGAGTCAGTGCCACACGGCCCAGCAGCTCCTGCTGCATCTCTGTGGGTCTGTGCCCCACAGTGGGGTTCTGTCTGACGGGCAGAGACCCCCCCCAGCTCTGGGCCTGTCTCAGTGGAGGGAAAACATCCCCTAAGAGAGGGGCCTGTCACAGTGTGAGGGATGCAGACCCCCCCGCTCTGTCCCTCCCGACCCCTGCGGGGCTCCCTGGGTCCTTCCTGAGGAGACCCGAGGACCCCCCCCCACACACACACACATACACAGAACGAGCCCCGCTCCGGGGGGCACCGGGACGCGAACCCGCGGCTCTTCGGTTCCGCCAGGCGGT
>NC_034435.1:3882595-3884911 GCF_002078875.1 Numida meleagris
CCCTTCCTCCTCCTCCTCCTCTTCCTCCTCCTCTTCCTCCCTCCTCCTCCTCCTCCTCCCGCCCCCCCACCACACCCGCTGCCACCACCGGGGGCGCGCGCCGGGCAGCGGCGGGGGGGCCGCGAGCGGTTTGCGGCGCTGCCTCACCCGGTGGGCGCGGGTCAGGCTCAAGTCCTTCATGACCTCCTCGAAGGCCGCCGTCTCCTCCGCCTGCTTCTGGTTGTGCAGCGCGATCTTCTCGCTGAATTTCCGCGGGTTGTTCGAGGCCGCCATCTTCCCCCGTCCGCATCCCCCTCCCCGCGCCGGAGGGGGCGAGGCGCATGCGCCGGGCGGGCCGGGCGGGCGGGCGGAGGGACTCGAGGCGCATGCGCGGCTGCAGGAGGGGGCGACGAGGGGGCGGAGGGACGCATGCGCGGAGGCGGCGGCGGCGAGAGCGGGAGGTGGTGTCTGGAGCCGCGCGTGCGCAGTAGAGGGGCTTCCCTCGACGGCGGGATGAGGAGGGGGCGCGCGACGCGCATGCGCGCTGAGGCGCTCGGCCGTACCTCGGTGCTCGCCGCCCTCAGCCGTCGTGAGGAGATTGCGCCGTTTTCCCCTGGGGAGCGGCTCCCGTTGGACCGCTGAGGACTTAAGTGAGGAATAAGTTCTAAATTTCTAAAAAGTCGTGCGTGTTTGAAGCAAAAAGAAACAAACAAAAATCGGTTTTACATTTCCGTGTAGCTGTCGAGAGGGCAGTTGGCCTGGTGTTTCTCCCTTCGGAAGATGGAGTCGGGAGAACTCCCTGAGCGCGGCCGTTGTTCCCTCAGCGCCTCACACAGCACTGAGGGGCTGGAAGGAAGGAGCTCGCAGCCCGTCAGCCACCCGCCTGCATTCGGGGGGGGACAGCCACCTTCGAATTCCTTAGGAAGTCCTGTGAGATGAGCAGTTGTCCCCACTCCGCAGTCGCTGCCTCTTGTTGCAGGATAAGATGCACGAAGCCACGCGCTGAGCAGCGCCCGTGCAGCTGGAACCTGCGCCGAGCACTGAGGGAAGGTGCTGCCCCTGGCACTGCACCGGGCTCCGGTTTGGGGACCCACCAGTGAAGCAGCTGCACTGCTCCGAACTGCGGAGAACAGAGCCTTCCTCCCATGGGGGCACTGCCAAGTTCCCCGGGCACGTCCAGCGTCACCTCTTGCTTCTTGGTGAGCCCAAGCGCAGCAGCACCAGGCTGACGTCCTCCTGGAGGGGTGCGGACGGACTGACAGATGCGGCCCTGCTGGCTGTGGGCAGGCAGCTCCAGGTTTCAGAACACCAGCTGAGGCCGCTTAGCCATTGATTCCAGCTGTGTTAACATCGGATTGGTGCAAAGTACTGCGATATGCGAGGAGCACGCATTAGGCGGTAATAAATCCTGACAGTACTGCTTCCTAACACCCACGCGCTGCCCTTTACACTTTCTTTTTTATGAAGCAACAGAGATAAAGGGGGGTGCTCTCCTGTTCTGGTGCATCACTCTAGCCCTGAGCAGCGCTTCCTCCTGTAACACAATCCTGTAAGGGTTAGGCTATCAGAGCAAAGAAATCAGACGCTGCTCTCACTTCCACTATCGATCACCTCTGCAGCCTTGTTTTAGTTGGTTTATCAGTCACTGATAAGCACTTCCTGCCCACGTAAAAATAGATTATAATTATCCACCACTGCAAGGCTGCAGGAGATGGACGGATGAAACCCAGCTCAGCAACTGTCAGGTGAGCGTTATCAATAAAGTCACGTCCTACTCTAGATTCTAGTTGCCAGCTTGCACTCAAAGTTTATAATGTGGGAAGAGAGAGCATTGAGGAGAAGGGAGCTGGGACTTAGAAGACCATCTAGGCCATTTCCTTGCAGGATCAGCCATGTCATTCCAGACAGATGTTAGTCTAACCGTAGTTCCCGTATTTCTGACCAGGTATAAACAACCAGCACTCATTTTCAGATAAATACCCTTGTGTACATGAACAGCACATGACCTGCAAAATTGGTCTGTCACACTAAAAGCATATAAACCTTAAGATTTAACACTAAGATACCCATTATCCACATTGTTTTTGCTTGAGAAGTGAGATAACGATAAGTAATCTGTTAAATTGCACTGGATTTAATACTATAGGTGGTAATAACAAGTATCTACGGAGCCAGCTGTCACTCTGCCTTTTGCAGTGCCAAAAGATTAAGTGCCTCAGATGAAACTTGATAAATTTTCCCCTCTTGGATCCCACAAGATTGAAGAGAGTGAAATCTCCCCTCTGACGGCTCTCCAGCTCTGGGTTTGTGGGGAAGGAACGCAGATGGCCAGGCAGG
>NC_034435.1:3884946-3918644 GCF_002078875.1 Numida meleagris
GGGGGGAAGGGGGGGGTCGACTTCCTCTCTTTGGAAGACTCCCTTCTCTTATTGTTTCGCCTGTGCAGCTTTATCAGATTGAATTCCATTGTGCAATCTGGGCCCTGCTTCTGATCTTAATGTCTCTGATTTTAAAACAGTTTGCGTAACTAACTTCTCTTTAATACAACACTTGTGTTTGCTGAGCTGCTTCTGGAATTTCTCACCCACTCACAGCTCCTCATTTTGGGGTGTGGGTGGATCTGAATGGCTGCTAAGTGCATGACCTAGCAGACAATGTAAATCTTGACTGCATTAAGACATTGGCAAGGAGACATTTTAGATTGGTGCCAGGTTTCCTTCTTCCTCCACTGAAGGAGATATGCCATGCCTTTGACAAAATGATGAGCTCATACCATAAGTATTATTTATGTCTCCTGCCGTCTTCACCTTGAGCACATATGGGGCCATGTGAGAACAACTTGATCTCACTAGAAAGCTGTGATGGGTTCCCCCGAGACAGCAGTTCCATCTCTCCCAGCCTTCCAGACGTGTTATGAAAAAGTTTCTTGTAAATGAGAATCAGAGCTTCGCTCTGAAGCAAACAAAGAGTCATTGGAGGACTGGGGCGTTGTGTTCACATCTGCTTTTGTTGCAAACAACTCCTTACTGAGCAAGCTGCAGCTTCTTAGAGCAGATGCAGCCGAGAGCAAGCGGGTTGCGGGGAGGAGGTTTTTTGTTTACTTATCACTTGTTTGGTATCCTCTAGATCCTTCGGAATTGCTCTGGCAGATGAGATCCAGCTACTTCCGTATTCTCCCTTAGAGGCTTCAGAGGAAGGTGTGAGGTTGAACAGCTTACACAACAGCACAGCAGCATGAGCCTGTGCCTTGATGGACAAGTAAGCTGACTTTTTTCCTTTTCTTTTGCTTACAGACACAAAGATTTTGATCTCTCGCACTTCCTACTTAATGTTCCTGTTGACTGACGTTCCCATTATCCTCAAAGAATATCCTGTGAAGTCCACAGAGCCCGTAGTTTCAATGTTATTTTGAACTGAGCTCCAAATTGTGCTTTCAGTGGGAGAACATTTTCTCATTTCACCCAGGATTTCTGCCTGTTTCTTTAATGTAAGAGATCCTTGCTTGCAGAGGGCAGCACCTGAATTAGCCCCTCTGCACCATGCATCAAATCTGATGAGCAGCCCAAGCAAACCAAACCGCAGCCACATGGAACGCTTGGCTCTGCTCTCTTGCGAGGAGTGTGGGGAGATCCTTGCTCTGAGCACCAGTATTCCCTGATCATGCCAACACCATCCTTCCAGTTTAGTTTCTTCACCATTCCCTGTAAATTCTAAAATTACAGAAAGAAAGCAAACACTGGCTGCTGAAAGATATTATTCTCATTTCTACAAGGCTTATCTTCTGGTGCTCTATAATACCTTGGCAACCCCACAGAGGATTCTGGTCCGGTTATTTTTCCCAGAATCAAGGCCTGGCTTCATGCCACACTGAAGCAAGAAGTATTCCCATGATGCTAAGGTGATACAAGCTGATAAAGCAGCAGCCACTTTTCATCCTTCCAAAGATAGCCCTTGAATAACAGGCAAAGCTTTCTATGTGGCTTTATTCACAGTCAGCACTTAAAGGTGAGGCTCCCTTAAGAATTAGGCACTTTATTGAAACAAACAGGAAACCGGGAAATACTTTTTAACCACTGAGAGATTACACCACTAAAAATCAGAACTGTAGATCTCTCCTACTATCTTTAAGCAGAAACACACAGCAGCAAAAATACAACACTATGAACCATTTGCTTCAGTCATGGCTAATAGGCTTCACATAGTTAACTACCTGCCTACTCCTCTGGTTTATATCCCAGCGTAAAACCAGCCCCTGCTATTTCCAGGCCTTAGGACGTATGCTTACCTATAAGTTAAAGGCTCATCATGTGCATTTTTATGCTGAAGGTATTAAAAAGGGATCCAAGGGTGAGGGAAAATCTGTTCGCAGACACTGGTAATGTTTGCATGAAAACCTCATGACCAATGAGACAAACATGCCAGTCAAATTCGGGCACCCCTCGAGTTTCAGTTGTTTCAGTAAAGCAGGAGCATTACAAAGACTCGGTTCCTCAGCGGGTCACTGAGCAGTGCCCACAGCAGTCCCACTTTGCTGGCTCCTGTGACATATCTTGTTCTCTTTGCCCTACACGAACCGAGTTCATTTGCACACCAAACGAGGCACACAAGAGCAACACAGGTTGCTCTATGAGGACCGCTTTCCTGGGACAGCGGCGGCAGTACGCTGAAAGACCAAAGCGTTTCTTCTATGATGCAGCCCTGCTTGCAAATTCTTTTGTAGCCTCAAAGTAAAAGCACCTCCTATCTCCCTCCCTCTTCCTGCCACTGAAGCAAAACAGCGCATTGATGAACTTGCCTACTGGGACAGTTCTACAGGGGAGAGAGCAGTTTTTGCTCAGAAGCCATGTCCCCGCTCCAGCAGGTTTCTCCTGCAAAGTCTGTAGTGCAGATCCGGTCGCTGACTGAAGCCATTTTAAGGCTGCCATTCACATCAGCACACGGGAACTTCAAACACGTGGCTTTCCCCTGCTTCAGCAAAACAGTAATGCGTACATTGAACAGCAAACTCTGCACTGGACTGAAATACCATCCAAAGGGCCTTACATGACCAGGGTGCCTTGTGCTACTCGCAGACCTCTGGGTTTTGTAGGTAAATGCTCCATACCTTGAGAAAAGTGCATCTCTAAGAAGTGCTTCTCGCCTCTTGGACAGGAGCAGCCAGAGTCATTCGCTCAAACTCTAATTGCTGCTCTGCAAAATCCCCAAAAGGAATGTAACAACTTGCTTCTCACTGTGAAAATGGGAGGTTCTCAACTGCAAGCTTTAAGCCTTCGGCTGAAAACCTGCCGAACATCTGGCCTGGGATCAAGGTTTGCTTTTATGGTCGTCCGTGCCCTGGTACAACGGGTGGACACATTTCTAGATTAATACTACCAACAGCAGCGGGGCGGATAGGGTCCCTTCCTTCCTCCTCTAACCCCCACTGTGTGCAGCAGCTGCAGTCTGAAAGAACACATCAGTCTTCCAGAAAGACTCAGATACCGCAAAAAAAGCCTCAAGCACAGCACGGCCCCATAGGAAACAGAGAAAGGCTGCAGCAAGCAGCACGGGACACCTGCCCCAGGATGCACAGCTCAAGAGCGAGCCTACACGTGCACGTGGGAGCATCTCTACTCCCCTGAATACTAAACCTGAACCCCTCTTACCTGGTATATGCTTTGATTTTCTTCCTAAGAAATAGCAAGCACATACATTTGGCATAAGGAAGCTTTCATCGTGTGAGATCCCCAAAGCATGCAAAATGAAGGTCCAGGCACGCTAACTGCACCACAGGGCAAATTTCTCTTTTCCAAACCTCAGCAAAATTCATACATTCCTTCTAAATCCACTTGCGAACCACTGTCCTTAAGGCACTAACACTGAATGCAAGTATTGATAGTGCCAAGCAGTAAATCTGCAAGCATAAGGAGCAGCACGTAGTTCAACCAGAGCCCAGGCCACAGCGAGGGGAAAAGCAGCCAAGCAACCAAGGGAAAAGGGATGCACTTAGAGCAAACAATTGCAAAGCTTGGAGGGAGACACAGATTAGCAGCCTGATTAGAACCACCGGATAACCATATGTAAAATAGGTTTTTTAGTACATTTTCAAAGCATTGTGACCGGAAGACACAGATCAAAAATGTTCCATTCATCTAAAAGGATGAATTCTGCTCTAGGCACTCCAGTGTTAATGCACGGCAACTCCAGTGACTTCAAAGGGATTGCTGCAGATATAAAGCAGTGTAGCCAGGAGCACTGGCTGGTAGCCTGCATAAACAAGAAAAAAGATTTTCATTTTTTAAGAAGCCTTATAAAATAGTTCGAGCTAATTACGTGACAGGGGCCTGGGTGTGAAATAGCAACTGCAAAGCCTCAGGGAGCATGACAGGAACCTTTGATTTGCTCTCTTTAGCTTATAAAGTCTTCTGAATACTTTTGCTCTAACAGCTTTTCTTCTTTCCATTGCAAGCTGCACACGCTACTCTGATGCTGCTCTCCGGAGGCCCCCACCATTGCTCTGTACTAAATCTCAATCCTTTGTCTTACAATCTGAGGCTGATTTCAGGTTGCAGAGCTAAACCAGCAGCTGTCTCCAAGCAGAAAGCTCATTTTGTCTTCACCTTATGGAGCAGCACCGTTAGAGCAGTTGAAATCATGACCACCCCACGAGCAAAGTTTAAAGCTTCTCTCTGAAACTCCCCGAAGTTGAAATATTAAACTGGAAAGCACTGAACTTGTGTTTCTGAAACTCAGTTATTAGTTTGGAACGAGAAACAAAAGTTCTGGAGGCCGTGGGCTGACGCTGTGCCTACTCAGTATTAAAATGCAGAGCGGAATCTAAGCTGTCTCTGCAGAAAAATAACTTTAAGGAAGAAATATCTGTGTTACGGGCACGCTCCCAGGTGAAATGCAAGAGATCCGAGCCCTCCTAGGAAGGCACTGCTCGCCGGCTCTGCTCCCCCCCTCGCCTGACATGCTGACACACCCAGGCTAGACAGTGAATTTATTCAACCGCATTAATTTTTCCTGGTCCTTAAGTCACAAGTGGTGAAATCTCATTCATTTATGCAAGCAACTGGAAGATTTATTGTAAATAAAAGTTCTGCACATTACACAACTGGCTAAAAATCATAATTAGAGTTGCACTGGGAAACATGTTTTATTTATTCTGACAGTAGTCTGGCTTCAATAATCATAGCGTGATAAATGTTCCTGAAGTTTGCAGAGTTTCAGCAACTACAGAGCTTATCACAGACGTGGAAGTGAAAACATCTGAATAGGTTTGATGTGGCTTACAAGAGGTCCTGAGCACTTCAGTTGCATAGCATCATTTTACATCAGCACCAGGCTACCAAGAGCTGGTGGGAGCATCCTCGTTCATTGTAAATCAAAGAAATGAGATGTTCTGCTGCTCCTAAACTTCCGAGACGTCCTTCTGAAAGCTGGGCACGTCTGCACGAATTAGGGAGGTTCTGGTGCAGGGGGAAGTGCCAGTCAGATTGCTGAGCTGACAGACCCTCTGGAAAAGGGTCAGCGACACCATTAATAGGAGGCAGACGTTCCCGATCTCTAGTTATTCTGCACCCTGCCAAGAGTTCTAGTGCTTTCTTCCCTTATAGTTTTAGGTACAATTTCAGGCCCATAAAACATCAGAGAAGACAGAAGCTGTTATCCCGGCCCTGATGGGACACGCACACTCTGCGAATACCTCGAACTAACGATGCTGGGCTTTTACCGGTCCCCATCTGTTTAAGGGTATTTTAAAATATACCAAATCAGGTTTACCTCGATAACATTTACTGCTGCTCTGAGACTAATAAATGGCTCTGAGTGCAGTCAAACATTTTCTGGCTCTGTTCATTCTTGAAGAAGAGAGGAGCCCAGTCTCCTTGCTTCTCAGGCAGAGCATCCTCAACTGCACTTGCTCCAGTCTAGCCACAGAGCAAAACCACTTCAATATTTACCAACAGCCTGATCTAGCTGTCAAGTTCTTTCCATGCAGAGAATCAAAGCAGCTTGTTTTCAGAACACCAGACAGGTTATGTATGGAACAGCCCAGAGCCACAACTATGTACTTGAGAGAAGCGAGACAAACCCTGTTATCAGTACAGACGATGGCCACTTTCAAAATTATTTAGCCAGTCTGCTAGATTTAGAACAGCAGGAATCTTTCAGGTCACGTTATGGAAAATAATTGTTTATATTGCTATGGAAAGAACATTCCAGTAACCAGGAGAGGTGGTACCCAGCAGCACACTGTTGCAAGTCCCAGTGAGAGAACGTGGAGACCTTTCCCAGCATCCGCTCGGCAGCGCCCGCGGCTGGGAACGCAGGTACGGGGTGAGTTTGCTGCACAGCACACAGCAGTTGGTCTGCTCATTAATTACAGCTGGAGAACGGCCTTGTGTCGCCTCGAGCTGCCAAGTGACCACTCCAACAGGAATGAACGCAGAGGTAATGTTTGTTCTTGCAAGGCTGACACTGGAAGTGGGATCAAACGCGCGTGCCCATTTTTTAAGGATTTCCTCTTTCCTCTTTACACCTCCCCTCCCCAACACACACACACCTACCTTACAAGTGTGACGTGAAAAACACAGAGCAGCTCCTCACGAAGAGATGCTGACTTCAGTCATCACATGGGTTCCCCAGTCCTCTGCTGCGTGTTGAGGACAACGCCGTCATAGAGAAGACACAAACCAGTAACTGCTGCCACAGGAAAGCTATTGGTAGGAAGGTTTAAATAAAATGGGAGGGATACCCGGGTATTTTAGGAAAGCAGCGATGGGGCAGTGGCACACTTACAGCCACTAATCATATTCTGCAAATAGGAAAGCAAGTAACCGTCCATTGACTGCTAAACTAAGGAAGCAGCCTTTGCATAAACAAATGCAAGCATTAAAAAAAAAATACCATTAGCTTGTAACTTTGAAGCTTGCACTGAAATACATCTTGTCCTTTCAAAACTTGCTTGTTACCTGCCAAGACTGTTGTGCAGTGTTTCTAGCTCCCATGCCAGGCCAAGTGAACAGAGAACGGAGTGAAGTGACTGCGTAAGTGCGGCAAAGCAGAGCGTGCCCGCTTGACTTCAGCGTACTGAACACCACCAAGCACTTTCCATCAATTTATTATTGGCAAACCAGCAGACAGATAGAAACAGATGAAACGATGCATCATTTTAACTGAAATTTAAAATGCAGAAATTATAACTGAGGAACACGTGCCCTCGCCGCAGAACATACTCAAAGGTGCTTTCATTATCAGAGAAAAATATCTTTAAGTGAATCTGAGGTATGGAGTTCATGCTTTACACGGCCCTGATGAATGATTCATCAGCAAAACAGACGTTATACATTGTCTCTAAAGGTTACAGCACAGCATTTATTTAACCAGCAGAATGCAACAGTTTCTCCAAAAAGAAGGCTGCGTACATCAAAATCAAACTTCACAGATACAAAACAAAGCCCTTGAAACAGAATACCTGATAAAAGAAGAAACCTTAACTTCATTTATCAGTCAAATTAATTAGAAAAATGGCTTGGAGGAAAGGAGAGTTTCAAGAAATAACAGTATTCTGTGCAGTAAACACAGATTTTACAAAAGTGACAGAGCCGTCTTAAAATGAATCTCTTAATTTAAAATACCCACCGGCAACAAAAGCCATTCCGCTTGGACTTCTGTCTTGTTATGAAACTCAGTATCTTATTTACAAGTCAAGAGAAAAAACCCTCCAGCAGGTGAAGGAGCAGCACCCACCTCCCTTCCCCTGCAGGAAGGGCTGGATGACGTGTTCAGGGAGCGATCCGGAAGGCGAAGGCAGCGGGGTCCTGGCACAGACCCTGGGTGCTCTCTGCTCCAGCCTTTCCTGCTCAGCCCAGATGAACAGCTGCTGAGCTCTTATTGCCAGTGAAGCCAAACAAATTTTTGGCAGTTATAAAAAATCGTGCCTGTCTATGTGTAATCAAGTTATCAACATGGCTTTAGTGCTGCGAACCGCGGATGCCCCAATTAAGGGAGAATTTCTGGACAAGAATATCATGCTGATGTCTGGAGGGGGTGAGGAAGGGATCTGGAATTGCAGTGTAATCCAAACAGTGAAGAACCAACAGAGGCCAGAGGTGTGCAGGGATAAGCGTTCCCCTTCTTGGAGGGGGAAAACAAAGCAAGTCACCTCTGAAAAGCAAGAACGCGCTTTCAAAATCCAAGCACCTGAGCTCTTCGAGCTCCCGCTGTCCCTTTATTGCTTCTGGAGGTCAGTGTGTTATTTAGGTTTTGGTTTTTTTGTTTGCTAAAAAACAACAAATCGACGCACAATGATTTCTGGAGCTATTAGTAAAAATCACACCTGAACTCTTTTAAACATACCACAGTACTTAGTTACTCCTGAGCTGTCAATGTTTGCAATGTGTAATATTGTTAAAAATATGGAAAGTTGGCAAAATGCATTCCCACCCCCCCACACACTTTTCAGAAAAAGAAAAAGAAAAAAAAAAAAAAGAGAAAAGCTTTTTCCAGCTGTAACATCTGCTAAGTCTAACTAGCTGACAAGTGCTTCTGATGAAGCATGCCTGCCAGAACACTACGTAAGAGAAGAGAAGGAGGGACTCCGTGGAGGAGGGAACGCAAGCTATTTTTCTCCTTCCCTCACCCAGAAAATGCACGATACCATTTGCAAACAACGAGAACAACACGCCATCCCGAGAACATGCAACACGAGGTGACTGCACGGCCAGCGCAGCGGCGCTTAGTTATCTCTGGGTCGTTATCTGCGGCAGTATCACAGGAGCACACGCGATCCCAGCAAAAGATTCTGGAAAATGCAGGTCCCTTTCCCATTCATCAGTTTCTGTGTTATACACCTGCACAATGCTTGTGACATTGTTCAGATGCCAGTTGTACCCCCCTACGATATAAATCTTTTTCTCCAGCAAACAACAGCCAGCTTCCGACTGACCTGCACGCATTGGGCTCACTGTTGTCCATTGGTCTGTTTCAGGCACATAATATTCCACAGCCAAGACATCAAAACAACGGTCAACATGGTCCATGCGGCCTCCCAGGGCGTAAATCCTATTATTTGCACTGACCATGGCATGCAGGACTCTGGGTTCGTTCATTGGGGTTTTAAACTCCCACTGATCCACAGCCGGGTCGTAGCAGTGCAGAGCTTTTTTATCCTCCACCGAAATCCCATACCCACCTGATATGTACAGCTTGTCTCCCACCGTGGCTCCGGCGTGCCCCCACGTCCTGCGCTTCAGGGAGCACACGTAAGTCCACTCGTTATTTTTGGGGCAATACTTCTCCACGGAGGCCAAGCTCCCCGAGCGGTTCCTCCCGCCGGTGGCATACACCATGCCATGGAGGACGTTCAGCTGGAACTGGATCCTGCTCTCCTGCATGGCCTGGATTCGCAGCCACTGGTTCAGGTGAGGATCGTAACGGTAGCAAATATCAACCGCTCCCTCGCCGCTCCGGTACTGCAGGTGCTGGCCCCCTACAATGTAGACGAAGTTGTCGAGCACGGCCACGCAGGAATGGCTGCTGCCCACCTCCATCTCCGTCAGCTCCTTGAACTGGCGCACGCTGGCGTCCGGCAGGTAGTACACCTTGCAGCTGACGGTGCGGTCGTTGTCAGTGTAGGGAGTGCCACCGAAGGTGATGAGGGACAGGACGTCGGAGCGGATGGTGGTGCGAGGGGATTGCATCTCGTGCTGCCGGAAAGGCAGGATCTGGTAATTGAAGGCCTCCAGCAAGTACTGCCGGCACAGGACGTCCTCCACCATGATGTCAAAGGTCTGGACGTTGTCCACCAGCTCGGAGGACTTCATGAGCGGGAAGCGGATGTGGCAGAGCACCTGGCTGGCGCTGGCACGGCGAGTGGGGTCGTACTGCAGCCAGCGGACGGCGGCACGGAAGAGGTCGATCTCGCTGCAGCTTTTCAGCTTATTGCTCTGCAGGAAGAAAACGAGGCGCTCCAGAGGCAGGTGGAGGAAATCCTCTTCCTCGGAGATCTGGAGGAAATGCCTAAAGGTGAATGCATCTACCGACTCCTTCAAGGAGGCGAGGCTAAAGGTGGTGGCCATCTGCCCGATATTGAGACATGTTTCTACACTCATGGCAGATTTCAGGAATTCTTCGCAGAGCTCCACGACAGGCACCATCTGGAGGAAGACAGCAGCTCCCAGCACATCCTGAATACAGTCGAGATCAAGAGTCACTTCAGCGCTGTACGCAAAGTCTATTATGTGTTTCAGTCCTTTTGCAGATACACCTTTCAGTTCGATCACATCTTGGCTGGCTTCTCTCATCCCGCCTGTGAACATCGCCCTGGAGGTCAAGAACACAAACAAAATTTTCCCCCTCTTTAATCACATGTAAATGATGCATTACTTCTCATTTGTTTAAACATACTGAACCTCTTAGGAAGGATGGGGGGGGGGGGGAGAATAAATCAAGGCTAAATCTCTAAAAGCCAGGAGAAAAAAAAGAGTATGCAATTACTTATATACAGCTTACATAAACAACGCACTGAGGAGTCACACTCAGCTATCACAGTTAGGTTTGTCAGTGTTGCTTCCCTGGCAGCGTAAGAAAGAACGGATCCCAGGACAAAGCGTCAGGAAGAAGTCAGAGCTATCAGAGCAGGGAGCGGTGCATGCTGGACCAATGGATCCTTGATATTCAGCAGCCAAAGGCAACAACGGGATCTGCACCAGCACAGGTTGGCACCCATAACCCTAACTACCTAATTGCCAACTATGCAGGATTTGCGAGCATAAATAGCAATGTGCTTTGGGAAGACATCCATGTTAAGAGGTCAGCGAGACTCCGAGCCGGCCTGAGCGGGGCCTTCAGGCAAAGCTTATGGTCAGCTCGTACTGCAGGTGAGTGATCCAACAGCTTCAACATGGCCACTGCAATACAATTTGTGAAAGGCTTTGCTAATCACAACAGAACCTCCCCTCCAAGGTTCCTTCCCAATGCCTTAAGAAAATAGGAGTTGCAACCACTTGAGAAAACGTCTGTTATGTTGCAGTACGACAGCAGGGGGCTGGAAGGCAATTAAAAGAAAAAAAAAAAACAACAACGATTTTCTTACAGCACAGCTGCAAGCACATCAGTTGAGCAGGCCACGCTGAGATTAGGCCCTCGATCACCTCCTTGGGAGGCTTCTAAATTCCACAGGAAGCACATACCACGCCGAGCACTGCGCACAGGCATCTCGTAAACTGCTCCTCGAGAGCAGGGCTGCGTTTCCCAGGCACGGGGCCTGTGGGCGTGATGGGGACATAACTGTGCATTTTTTTTTATAGGTTTACATTACGTTTCAGCAGTTTTTGTTACATATTGGTGGCTTGGGGGCAAAGGTTTGCGCTGTGTGTGTAGCATTCAACAAGCAGCAGCAGAGCAATTCTGCGGAAGGCAAAGTCAAACCAGGCTGCTGAAGAACAGTGACATGCAGCTTCACCACCCAGCCTCATTGTACAAACATCACAGCAAGCCTACAAAGGCTGTCACACCAAAGACCGTTCCAACTGCCTGCGCATTTTAGGCCATTTCTTCACCATTGATAACCTGCTTTTTCACGTCTGAAAGGTAAATTCACCGTGAAGGCACAGCGTCAGGGCTGCAATGACTTTAAGATACAAGTTACTCAGAGAAAATGCTGAACAGACCTTCTTCCTCTTCAGCATCAACGCAGGAATAAAGAAATACCTTGGGAACGCTGTCAAAAGACAGGAGTTCCAAGTTTCCTGTCCAACCCGGGCTAGAAGAACTGCTGCCGTCCAGCACAGACCTACAAAAAGCTAAATGACCTAAATAAGGAAATATCTGCATATAAAATCAGCTTTCTGTAACCGAGTGACCAGGAACACTGTTCGCAATTACGTGTCCATACAGCAGATGAGAGCATTCTGCTAAAATCCCCTTGCATATCCCATGTCACTGAACAGCATGCTGCCTGATCCCCTGCCCCAGAGGAGATGCAGACATATGTGTACTCATGCATTAGCTATACAGAGCTGGATGTGCACAAGCAAAGAAAAGCATTACTGTTGCCATGATGAAGACAAACCATCAAATAAAATGCCATTCCTTGAAGAAGTGTTATGGTTTTAAAATGCTGATGATATAAATGCCTCAGTTTCACTCTTTTCCCTCCCCTCTTCTGCAGAAAGAGTATTTTCAAAAGCTAGATTATTCTGCCATTGTTCCCCAGGACAACCTTACTTATCGCCACAGAAGTTATAGCAAGAAACCTACTCAGCAATTACATTTCAACAGGGAAAACACACTAGCAGTGGCACTGCATACAGCATTTATGAATACAAATAGTGCTATTAGCATTTGGTGGAAGATCAGCTCCATCGTTAATTGCATGCCTGTTAGGGAGAGTGATAAGCTTGGAAGGTTTATGTTACCGAGGGGAGTCAGAAGGGAGAGATGGGAACAGCCTGGAAAATGTGAGTGTACACAAGACGGACACCACGGGAGCAGGTGAAGAAATGGGATATCCAAGAGACATGCCTACATCGGAGTCCCTTGCTCCTGGTCACCTGCTCAAGTCAGGGAGGAACCTACGTGTCAAGGGACTGCTGAAAGGAGAGAGAGAACCCCAAGTCACAGGACTGTTAGGAAAGACGTTCATAGAGGCAAGATGGATGAACTCAATTTTTCACTTTAGACTGAACTCCCTGCTCCTCAGCTGATTCACCATGCCTTAATTTGGCAAAGGAAGGTCACCTCCGTGCTTTGGCTTTCTACGGACACAGAAAGGGATAACTGCTCCCAGTGGGCTGGGGAACACACGCGCAGAACGCCTCATCCTCCTCGAGGTGGCTTCAAGACCTGCCCTTGAGCTGGGTCTCGGCCCAGTGGCTGCGGCAGAACGAGCTCATCAGAATGCAGAGGGGCAGACCCCAGACCTCCACACGCCTTCAGGGAATCCCTCCGACATCTGTGGTGCAAACCATACCTCCACAGGGCTGTGTGTGGGAGTGATGCTGGGGCACGGTGGGGAGGTTGGGGTAGGAGAGGATGGGGAAACAGAAACCAAGGGGAGAGGTAATAATGCCTGCTTCCCTATCAGATTCTCACCTGAAATAGTCACTGCAGGCAGCCAAGACAACTTTATGAACCTGAAACACTTCATTATTTATAGTGAGGATGACATCAAGCAGCTGAGCCTGAGCTCGGAGCGAGGCCAGTCCCTGCAGTAGAGTGGTGCTGTGGCCAGGAGCAGAGAACGTGCATTTCAGGGTGCTGTTCTTGTCAGCCATGCTAAAAACAGAACAAGAGAGAGGCTGGTTTTAAATTAAAACAATATGTGGTATACCTACAAAGCATGCTGGGGGAGATACTGTAACACGAAGCAGTTTGAAAGCAAATTCCCAGCTCGACAGCCACACAGAACATCATGACATCAGTACCTCGGTTGTATTCCCTTGTCCCAGCACAAAAGAGACATCCAAAATGTTAAGTTGTACTTGCGCGTTACTGACAACCTGTCACGCCGCAGCACACGTGGGCTTCGGAGAGCATCCAAACATCAGCAAGCGGGGCCAGCATCTCCGTGAACGTTGGTGTCCACACGCTGCTGCTACCCCAGAGTCCACCCTGACCTTGACTTCAACCAGGAGACTGACTCACAGTTGCTTATTCTTCTCACCACCTAACCTAAGTGCAGCTGTTAGATATTCCGTACCGTCCAAGGACAACCCTGCTCGCCCTGTTTGATCCTTTCCTTATGCCTGACCCTCCTGAGAAGAGCAAAAGCAGAATATTGCATAGCACTGGCTGCTCTAAATAACGTCAACTGTTTGAACTGCACTGTAAACAGTCCCCTCCCAGTGTAAATATTTCCTTGGTTTTCCCAATGCCTCTCGCACATGTTCCTCGGTGCGTGGAGCATCGTTCTTAGATTCACTTGGCCTCGAATGCACTTGTCAGTGAGGGTGCTGCATTTGGAGGTGAACAGCAGCAGCATTTCTGCACAAGTGGAAAGGACTACAAGATCCTGCGTGCTCCTCTGGTCATAACTGCAGTTCTGCTGCAGGATTCCTGAGCAAGCCACCCTGGGGCAGTGTGTCCCGCACAGCCCACGTGGTGCACCAACAGAAGGAGAAATCTTAGGCTCACTTGCAAATCTCATCCAACTCTGAACTAGTTTTCTGGATCAACATCCCATGTTCTCTGAATCCTTCTGGGAAGAAAACACACAAGAACCAGTATTCAGGACGGATCTTAGCTTTTCAGAAGCCACCTGCTATTTGAGCTCTACATTTTCAAGGGATATTTTATGGAAGTGTGACATAAAAAAGATGGCAAATAGATGACAACAAATCTGGAAAACTGCACTGCATGCTCACAAATCCACAGCATCTGCTAACAACCATCCCAACGAGTTCACCACCTAAACAGCAGCAGTGACCAAACAAGCAGGCGAGGTTAGAGGAGCGTTTGGGAGATGGGATAACAAAACAGGGGATGCAAACAATCCTCAAACGATAAGGAACAATGGTCAGGACTTGCAACTTGCCTAACTTATCAGACTGCAATTTCCTGCAAGCTTCAGAGAACAGGCAAGCCAGGGGAAATCTGTCACGTCCATCAGAGCACTGGGAGAGCAAACGCAGCTCTAGAGCGCTTTGGGACGCCGCGCAATGCGGCGATCACATTTGCAGTCTGCTTCAAAACCGCACCTCAAAATTCATACAGGTTCTTATTGGGATGACTGACACCGCTCCGCTGTGCTTCCTGCAGCACGTATCTGAAATCCCTCCCTTCGAGTCAAGGCATGCTAACAGCCTTAGTACGGAGAACGGCGTCCAGCTACAACATCCTTCCTCTAATAGAAAGGATTAGCAGAAAGGCAGTTGCTGACAAGACCCTTATCCATTGCTTCGAGAGCCAAGAAACATCTCCGCGCTCCCACTCTTCCCATGGTGAAGGAGGAAAGCGATTGGAGGGAGCGGCTACATGAATATTCATCACGTCAAACTCATGTTACTCTTCTCTTCAGAGCAACCTGCTGGAGTCGAGAGGAGGAAACATCACGCACGAGCAAGGAAAGGCCTCATCCCTGCACTCACCAAGCGAGCCCTCGTTGCCCAGCCCGCGCAGGTAAAGCGCACTGCAGGCCAGGGGCTCCACAGGGATGGCAGCTCCTCTGCTCACTGCAGCCTCCTTCGGCTCCATCTCCTCCAGGATTCTCCCCATGGGAATTTTCTTCAGTGCTTTAAACTAATTTTAATGATTCCTTTTCCCTCTGCTGGTGGAAGGACTTACCCACAGACAACTGCTTTCCCTCTACCCACAGAAATGACACAGGCCTGCCCGTGTGGGTGCCTCTTCAAACAGCACGCTTTACCTGAACAGACATCCCTCCATCTGCTTTTTTCTCAACTAACTTTTACAGGCACTGCTAATAATTAGAGAATAAACTTAAAGAAGATATTTCTGTGCTGGAAGAAAAGAGTTTGTATGTGCTGCAATTCATTTCAGCAGTGACTGTGAGCAGCTACCCCAGGAAAGCTCCCATATGGGCCCTTTCCTCCTCTTACAGGTACAGAGCAAAAGGACCCAGCGGTGACACAATCCTCCAGGTAAAACAGGCAAAAGAAACCTAAACCCAACAGTAAGAGAAGCATGAATAACATCCAGTTTCATTCACTGACATTTCAGAAGAAACGCGTGTGAGCTGGAAGCAAGATAAAACTCTGAAAAACCATGAGAAATCAAGTAGGAAACTTCACAAAAGAAAAAAAAGAAAGAGGGGGGAAGATAGGTGAGAAAGCAGCAGCAGTGTCTGCAGCACGGGCAGTAGGAAGGGGCTGCAGCAGAAGCTGTCACCCCCGGGCACAGCCCCACATTACCGCCCAGCTCCGCTCGCTGGAGATGGAGAGCGAGGCAGCAGTCACACGTCAGAGTTAAAGCAGGACAAAAGGAAGCCTTGAACATCTGAAAGTGCCTTTGTGAGGCCGTCTCTATCCAAAGCGAGATCTGAGTATGCTGTGTATTTGTTGCTTAACAATTTGTCACAGAAGAAGCAGCCTTGCAGACAAACTTCAGCGGAGTTGCATCTACTTCTCAGCAGTTCAGAACATGCCTTCGAGATAAAAGCCATTCATCGCACAATAGGGAGAAAGTGTTTATTCTGCTCCTTCCCTCTGCCTTTATGGGTGGAGGCAGGGCTGTCAAGCTTCTGGAATTTTCCTCATTTTTTCATCTTTGCTCTTGAGAAGATGCAGAGCTTCACAGAGCTCCTGTGCCTGCAGCGTGCTGCAGCAGGGCCGAGCAGTGCCAACGGTGTCCAGCTGTGCCCCATCGCATTCCTGCTCCGAAAGACATAAAATAGGAGAGTGCCCACCACATCAAGCAGCACCCCCAGGGCACCTCCCATGGGCTGCACAGCTGTCTCAAAACGGTGACACGACTGGGGTCTTTAACGTGAACACATCGGTATAAAGGTGACTTCACTGGGACAGAAACCCCACTTTCCATCTGGGAAGAGCTGAAGCAGTGAAAGGCATCTTCCTATGAATGCAACTGCATCCATAGCAGAAATGGAGGTGAGATAGGTTGGCTTAGCAACCTGGACTTCAGTACAGACATTGAGAAGATGGACTACTTGCTCTGGGCAGCCCTCTCCAAGACCACAAGCACCACTGACACCCAGTTTTCAAAAAGGGACCGCCAGAGGCAAGTAATGGGATAGAGGATTTGTCTCCAAGCTGCTGCTCTGAAGCCAGATTGCTTTCAATCCTCTCCAGTCACTGCAGGACAGAGCTCAGCACAGATACGTGACCACAGCTTGGGGACACCAACACCAACCCACGTATACGGGGAAAAGGTGAAAGTGAGGGTAAAGGGAGCGGCTCCGGGCAGACAGCAGGCAGGCACGGAAGGCAAACAAGTCCAGAAATTCTCCTCCTGCTGCTGCACCTATTGCAGGAGCGTGGCCATGGGCTCGTTCTTGCCCCAAGCACGCTGCCCCACATCTGTGACTGACATGTCCCCAAACAAGGACTGCTCACTTTTGGACCCAAAACAGATGCAATGAGGAAGCATCAGAACACAGGGCTGGACACCCACAAGACCTCCAAAGCTGATGGGCCGGGACATTAAAGGGCCTCAGAGAACAGCCCCGGAGCAGTGACGGTGACGTTCCACCCGCCGCAGTGACCTCGGCCTCACCCGCGCTCTGCTCTCAGGACAGCTGGCCCCGCTCTGCCTCCTCTGTTCTCCACAGCACCGAGCGTAATCCAAGATGCATTTCAAGCTAATGAATCATTTCACCATTTTTTTTTTTAACCAAATCTGTACTGATGATTAAAAACATCAAAGCTGGAATTAAAGGCTTACGAAGCATGAGTTCATATTTCAGCATGTTTGTAACTCCTGCACAAGTACAAACAGAGAGAACTACACCAGGCTAAATTAAACATTTCAGCGACTGAATCAAAGGAGAAAAAATTCTTTTGCTACACAAGTGCCTGTCCTTTTGCTACTCTTCCTTCATAACGCGGTCCTCTATAGAAGGAGGGATAGTTCTGGTGCTAGCATCCCTCTGCATCCCTGCTCAGCATCCCCACTCCGCATCCTTGCTAATATCCACCCACGTTTTCTCACTCTCTGGGCAGGTGGTGCTCGGCAATGTTTCATACAGGAGGAACTCAAGGGGGTTGGCAAGATTTCCAAGCAGGGCAACCTTCCAGCAGCCAGCCTCTCCGGTAAACACGAGCTCTGAAGGCAGGACCCCGCGGGGCATGGCTGGGGTACAAAAGAGGACAGAGGAAAAGCAGCAGCTTGTGTGTGTTCGCATAAAGTACGCGGTGCCACACAAACAAAGGGCTTGGGATTGCAAAATAGCCGGCGAGGCACCTCCCGAGCACTCAAGCCTGCAAAAATTCTTTATGGCGAGAGCAAAAGAACTAACATAAAGCTGCAGAGTAACTTTATTTAGCACGTACGGTATGAATATTAAGGACTTGCTCTGAGAATCTTTGAAAGGCAGCATTATAGATACTTTAATAATGCAAATCATTTAATGCCCTTAGTTTCATGCCTGAGTAAAAAACACATTCAGGTTCTGATTTTTAAACTACAATTAAGACACGTAAAATCAAAACAAAAGTCAAACTCCCTCGGATAAGTCACTGGTAGCCATGGTTACTGCAGTATTTCAGATCCTTCGGCTCCGTATCACATGCCCGAATGCTGAAGAGGAGTTCTCAGCACCTCGCACTGACAAGCACGGAGCGGGGGCACGGAGGCCGGGGTCACTGCTGCAGCCGTGAGGACTCCAGGCTCCGTCTGTCGGTGCTCCCATGGCCTCTGTGCTGTGCAGGAGGTGGTCGGGGGCCTCCTTCCCACCCCCCCGTGCCACAGCTGGGCTCTGGGTGCAAGGCAGCGCTGCACTGCGTAAGGATGCCTGCCCTCGTCACCCGCTGGCAGCACGGCAGCAAGCAGGCCTGCCACCAGCACCCCCAGAAGCAACACCTGCCACCGAGTCCCTGGCAAATGCAACAGCAGTAAGCATGGCAACTAATTAAATGCAAACGCATCGAGTGAAGGCAGTGGTTCCCGTCATCTTTAGGAAAGATACGTGAGCAAAGTTTCTTTGTTCCCTTTTCCTCCTCTTTCCCTCAATTCCTCCGATTTCCCTCCTCTGCCTCCATTCATTTCCCCCTCCTGACACTCTCTTTTTCATCAAGGGCAATAAATACAAGTAGAAAGCCTGAGATTAACATCTCTATTTAGAAGTGACTAGCAATTTGGAGTGCTCAAATGAAGATTATAAATGGGTTCGAGCTTTAGGAGGATTTACACTTTGTGGGGAAAAATGGTCTTCTGTAAAACGCCTCAAACTGAACAGCGAGAATTCAGCACTGGTTTGAAAAACCCTTTGTCTTTTAAACTTCCAGTCTCAAAGTTAAAGAAAAGTTAACATCTGGAAAAGGGAAGAACAATAATAGTCGCTGTTTTTAGTTCTCAATCTGGTGCTCCTGATGCACTCACTGCTTGCCCTTCAGCATCCTTCATCCTACCCGTCCCAAAGCCAGAGCCAAGGAAACCCCCATAACACAACTGAAAGGCAAAGGTCTTTTCAACTTCTTCTTTATCTTAATATTATTTTTTGTACCACGAGAGGTCCCAGCATTTCTGCATCTCTTCTTCTTGTTTGCTTTTCGACTGGGTGCAGGCAGAGCCCAGCACACACGGATATATTCTGTCTGCCCAGGCTTCCATCGCAGGCTGTCCGCAAGCCAAAGGAGGTGGGATTTGGGTTTCTGCTACAAGCACTAATGAAACTGGATGTCTGTCAAAAGCTGGCTGGTGAAATGGTGCATTGGAGCATGGAACAAAAAAAGTGGAGGGGGAGATATCTGAACACATTAAACTCCGTGCCACCTCATGGAGTTTCAGCGTGAGGGAATGGTCAGTACACGCTGTACCCGGGGACAAACAGTGAGAAAAAAAAGAAAAAAGAACAAGATTCTTAAAAACGCTTCTGTCACAGGGCCAGGTTCATCTCTGTGCTGCCACCAGCACTCCCACCACCGACCACGCTGCACTTTCACAGTGGCTGAGGACAGGAAGGTGCTACCCCCCAAACCTTCCAGCAGTTGGATTCCTGTAGGCCCCAAAGCTGATCCCGCTGAGCCTGGAGCGAACTGAGCCAGCACAAAAATCACTCGGAGCGCATAAATCATCGTGGCAGCCATGGGCAGCAGTGGAGCCGGCTGCCCCCTCCCGCTCCCAGCGCCGGGACCACCAGAAGGATGGCAGATCTCACACCACGTACAATCTGAGCACATCCCCGTGGTGTACAGCTCCCGATGCTCTCTGTGGTGCTGTTTAAGGCAGCGCTGTCAGCAGTGGGTTTCTCCCACCACGTGCCCTTACGGTCAAACCCCGGCCTGGGAAGCAAGCAAGCTGCAGCGAGACCAAATCAGAAGTAGCGGAGGCAGACCCAGCCCCCTGCAGCACATCCCCGTGCTCGTTCAGCCCCCAGCGCTGCAGCGGGTGCCTCCCGCACCCCCACCCAGCACCCCCCGCAGCGCCGCTGGCAGCCGCTGAGCAAAGGCCGGGAGGCACCTAGTGGTGCTGGGACGCACAGCACAGCCACCAAGGCCACCCCGAAGGGACACGGCCGCCCCGCAGCCCCACGGCTGGGCTGCCACCTTCCCCACGGGTCAGCATCGCGCTATCGCTTTTCGTATTTGGAAAGAGAGCGAACAATGGAACTCAGCTGCTCCCAGGCACTGCCACTGCCTCTGCTGGCCAAAAATCCGCCAGGACCTGTCTTGGCCTCCCGGCTCATCACAAGGCAGCAGTGCCTGGGTCATGCTTCTCCTAGGGGCGGCCCATTTCAGCTCCACTTGCAGTTCCTAAAGAGCAGAAAGTTGCCCCAGAAGCGAACACCACTCTGCGACCGCCCCAGCCCACGCGACCCCCCCGGTCCCTTTCATCCACGCGGGAAACTGCGGACAACTTCAAAACCAGACCATGAGGTCCTCGGAGCAGCGCTCACCTCAGCCTGTTTCTGCAGCACCCCACTGCAGCCTCTGGGCAGTGTTGCAGTAAAGATGACAGCGCTGCAGTTACAGAGTAGGTGCTGGAGCAGGCAGGCAGCAGCAGAGCCACGCTGCCGTGACCCACAGCACGCTGCTCCTCCTCACCCTGCACCTCCAGCCAACTGCCCTGAGCAGCCAGGGACCGCGAGCAAAAGCAACACGAAGTGATGAAACAGCAGGCAGGGCAAGAAACCCCCGCCACTCCTTTTATGCGGGCAGGAGAAAGCACTTTTTGCAGCAGATGCGAGCAGCTGCCCCAGCACTTGGCACGATAGCACCAATTCCATGACCAGATCTTCTCACCGCCACAGCCGCTTGCAGCCGCTTCCCTCGTTACCTAAACCCTCTGCACATAGCTTCCAACAGGCGCGGGCCCGTCCCAAACACCTGCATGCTTCCCAGCTTCCTGGGCAGCTTGGCTCCATGCACACCTCACACCACCCACCGCAACGGCACGGCCCGAACAACGCAATCCTGCCTGCCTTGGGTTGCAGCAACAGCTCTTCCCCAATTCTCCTGATCTGCACTGATTTCTCTGCAAGTCCAGAATTCATCTTCCATACAAATAAGGAACTGGAAGAGACACCGCAGCCTTCGCCCCGCGACGTGAGGCACTTCCTTACAGAGCCACCAATACTGAGCAAGAGAAAAACCTGTACAGAACACTGGAGTTTTCCTTCAGTCTAAATAAAGCCTCCAGCTCAAAAGTCTCCCAACACTGAACAAGAAAGCAGCAGTTATTATTTTTTTTACAGTGATTCAATTAGAGTGTAAACATTTACACCACGTCTACCAGATCTAACAACTACATCTGTTTTTCAATTGCCACGTGGCAGAGCACAGAACGCACAAACCACACAAAACTTTGCCTGGTTTCAAAAGAAAAGAAAGTCGAAGCGAAGACCCAAGCTCCACGAGGTTACAGCAGCACGGAGGCGAGGCAGACCCGGCCCTTGTCGTCATCCTCCTTCCCATCCCCATTTCACCCTGCCCTCCTGCCCCGCCGTTCCTTCGGGAGCAGCGAGGTTAGGGGAGTTCAGGCCGACTTTCTCTTGATGTGAACCGAGACACATGTACTCGCAGATAAGAGAGACCTGCGGGTCCCCCCCATCCATTCATCCTGGTTTTGACAGGTGGGATCGCTTTCGGCAAACACGCCAGCGTGTAACAGCATTAGCGAGGGGTTTGAGAAGTGTTTGTACAACCTGGCTGCCTTCCTTTCCTCAGGGGATTAACCCTCGAGAGACGCAGCCCTCCCCAGCAGCACGTCTGGGCACCCCGATTAATGCCTGCCTGCAGGCCTACGCCAGAGCCTCCTCTCCACGCTCCCAAAAGAGATTTCTGTGAGATCTCTGTGCGACCTCCCTTGCTTTGTGCTCTATGAGCACCACTGCAGACTTCACACATCTCACCGCCTACAGCACGCCGCGCTTCCCTGACGGGGGGTACCATGGATTACACTGCTTCTGCTGTCAGCTCCACGCACCAAAGCCGAGGCACATCTCCAGGAGCAGCACCGAGCACGGCTTCACCAGCAGGGTAACGCTGCAGCCCAGAACTCTCCCTCCTCGTGATACTGAGGGTTGGGAGTAAAACATGAAACCAACTGTAGTGCAGGAAACTATTAACAAGGGGAAAAAAGAAAAAAAAAAGTAAGTTCATTTCAAAATAGATTTGGGCTCCTTGCTTTTATTTACAAGAAGAAATCCATCCATGTGCTTTAAAAAAAAAAAAGGAATACCTAAGAAGAAAGCTGCAGAGGACACAAACGCGTTGTCAGCACGTGCCTTGCCTGTGCGTGTCCCAAGCGAACCGGGCTTCGAGCAGTGGCCGTACCCTGTGCCATCAGAGCCCAAACCTGGCCACGAGCAGCGCACTGGTGCGGGGTGCCCAGCAGAGCCGCTCCTCCTGCCCCGGGCCCTTGTACCGCGGGGAGCCGGCCTCAGCCACGCGGTCACAATTCCAAAGATGGAAATTCTGTCCGTGCTGTTTGGGTAACAGCACCAGCGAAATGGCATGTGCAAGGAACTCTGTCCTCTGCCTCAGAGAGCAAATATTCAGTAAGTGAAAAAGGTCAGGAGCAGAAGAATCTATCGAGGAGGCACTGGTTGATCGGACAGGCCCCTGAGGGTCCCCTCTTGCTGCATGGAGGCTGTGCGGCGTATCAATGTCCCCCTTCAGCTTTCTCCCCACGGACCCTCCATATTCTCCGATAAATCCATCATTTAAAATGGGACGCCAACGTCCAGCGAGAAGCGGGTCTCGCATTTCACCGGGCTTTAGTTTTAAATTATCCGAGAAAACTAACACAGAGACACAGAGGACGCCGCGGAGCTGCGGCCCGGGGAGCAGAACTGCCGCAGCCCCGGTCCGGGTGATTTATCACGGCCCTCAAACAAACGACTTCCACTCCTCAGCGCTACGCACCCGCACCGGGACACTGCCCGCTTCCGACCCACGGACAGAAATCGGACAGCGCGGCCTCCCGAGCGCTGCCAGCTCCGGCGTGACGCCGGAGAGCGGGGCGAGGAACCGGGACGGAGCCCGGCACCCGCACCCTCGGCGCTCCGTGCCCCGGCCGGGGCCGCGCGGCAGCGCTGCGGGAGGGCGAGCTGCGGGCCGGGCCTGCAACACCGCGCGACCTACGGGGGAACCGCGGAGCCCCCGCGGACCTCAGCCCGGTTTAGCCCCGATAAACTCCGCCGGGGAAGCGCGAGCGTGGTTGTTATCCGCACGGGAGCGGACGCAACGCCCCGCGGGGTCCGCCCGGGGCAGCGGGGCCGCGAAGGAACAAAAGCGAAGCCGAAAGCGAAGCGAAAAACCAAGGGGTACCGAAGCGCGCGGGGCCGGAGCCGAGCACCCCGCGGTGCCGCAGCCCCCGCCGCAGCACGGGCCCCGCCCGCCCCCAGGCCCACCCCGGCCGGGCCCCGATCTCCGCTCTCCGCTCCCCGCTCCCGGCCCCGCGGCCGCGCGGCCCCGCCCCGACCCCGGCCCGCGCCGCGCCGGGCCCCGCTCACCTGCTCGGCCGCTCCGCGCCGAACTCGGCCCCTCCGGACTCCGCCATCTTCGCTGCGCCGCCGCGGCCGGGCCCGGGCTGGGAGGCGGCGGGCGCCGCGTTAAAGGCGCAGCAGCGAGCGGTGCTCGGGACGCTGCTCCGCTCCCCCGGGCCTGGCACCGCCCCGCCGCCACCGCCACGGCGCCGGGGGAGCGGGGAGCCCCGGGACGAGCTCGGGAGACGCGGGGCCCGCGGGTGGGAGGGCCCGGGGCTGTCTCGGCAGCGCGGACGCAGGCCCCGGGGATGGCGCGGCCGGAGCGCGGAGCGGCATTGGGTCGGGGATGGGGCGGGCTGGGGATGTCGCTGTCCCACAGACCGCTGTGGCAGCACGCTGCGGCCATCCGCTTTGTGATGATGGCCGAGACACCCTCACAGTGGCACACACCCAAGTGCTGAACGATTTCTATCAGGATTCCGTGTGTTAAATGCCTTCTGGAGACAGCAAGCCGTGGGTGGCCCATGTCCTGGGGACAGGCCTGCCGAGGATGGGGGCACTGAAGCCCAGCAACCACCCAACCCCAGCAACCACCCAACCCCAGCAACCACCCAACCCCAGCAACAACCCAACCCCAGCAACCACCCAACCCCAGCCATCGCCCAACCCCAACAACCACCCAACCCCAACAACCACCCAACCCCAGCCATCACCCAACACCAGCAACCACCCAACCGCAGCAACCACTCAACCCCAACAGCCACCCAACCCCATCCATCGCCTAGCCAGCCATCCTGGACCAGGCTTTGAGGCAAAGCCCGTGCTGTGCAGGAGCAGCAGCACACTGCAGAGGGTGCCATTCTGTTGTCAGAGCTGATGTCCGCAGCGCCTTTCCGTGGGGCCAGGCCTCGCGGGCCGTGTAATTTCTCAAGCCGCCGTGCATCTGGAGGCAGCGGTCGGGCGAGAGGGCATTCCATTGCCAGTGGAAATCAGGAAATTATTCATCGCGGTGGCTCTGCCAACGAGCGTGGGTAAATCCCTTTGATTTCCCATGCCTCGGCGTCCACATCTGTATAAGGGAAAGGGGGAATAAATGCGCTTGGAAAGCCATGAAAACACCCTTTCAAGTCAGTCTGATGAAAACTTCATGTTCTGCAGCCCTCTGCTTCAAGGAGAGGAATCTATTTCAGAGGCAACGCTGTGTATTTTTCCTATTTAAACCTTCTAAATCTGCTGGAGCATTAAAAATATTTGGCATTTCCACAGCACATTTCATTCCCAGCTCCAAATGCGTTTTGCAGACATTCATTAATTAAGCCCCATAAAACCTTTGGGAGAAAGGGAAGCAGGACTTATTAATTTGCTCTTTGCGTGGCTGCGGTGCCCACCGCTCCGGCTCTCGGCCGCGTTTCGGGATCGCTCCTCCTGCCAACCCCAGCCCTTATCCCCTCCCTGCAGCACCAGCCTCGCTCCATTCCGTACTTCCCGCTTTCTCCCGGGGCCGCTTTATCTTTGCAGCACCCCCCCTTCTTCTTTACAAGGTTTTCACTTTACGCTTTCACATCTCATTTTTTAGGTTCGTATATATATTATTTTAAGTGCTTTTGTTTAAGGGCGCAGCGCTAACGTGGCCCCGCTGCCACCCAGCCCGGAGCGCTGCGCCTCTGCTTCCCGGCAGGAAAAGCCGGGCTGCGCCGCATGCTGTAAATGCCTTTCACATGTTCCCCAGATCCCAGTTAAATGGAACCCCAGAAGCCTCCCAAAGCATGAAAAATGCATTTATACGACGCTGGAAGGAAGATGTATTCCATAACCGCTCTGGTGACCAGGCGTGCTGACTTGTGTCATGCAGGGAGGGAACCAGGGGGGGTATTTCGTGTTGTTTCAGACTGCCGATGGGACTTCATCTCTCGCAGCAGATCCAGGAACTTCCTCGTTACCGTTATTGTTTGATTTTATGGGCCATTTGATATTTATTTTTATTTCTATTCATTATTTGTTGAGTGCACTCAGCCCTGTCCCCACGGAGCCTGACTTATATCTAAGGTGATTTTTACGAGCAGCGTTAGCGCAGCAGCTGAGCGACGCGCTCCGCTTTAATGCATTGATCCTGCGCACGCAGCCCGGCAGCGCAGCCCCGGTTCTCCTACTGTGGAGAGCGGCGATCTCCCCGTAAAAGCCCAAATCTGACTTACGGGATCAGAAACAAAGGGATCAGCCCCGAACTATGGGCGTCCCTCGTTCTCCTGATCTTCACCGCCAGCCATCGGGATGCGTTTGAGCCGGATGCTCGCTCTGTTCCCCCCACGAAGCACGAGGCCCAGCGCTGTGCCTGCTCAGCACACCCAAGCTCCCTCCTGTCACAGCCACGAGTCCCGCAGCCGTGCTTTACATCTGCCCCCCGCTCCATGGGGCTCCCCACGATGTCCTGGGCTGGTGGCACTGCCTTCCCCCCGTGCCCTCCTCTTGCCCCGCTAGCGCTCGGTGGCAGCTCTGCGCAGGGCTATAGCTCCGCACCATTCGCTGTGGGGGAGGCAGCCGACAGCTGGAGCTTTTTTTCCTGATTCTTGCTAGATTCTCCCCAACACAACGCAGCCTCTCGCCTCCCTTCACGCTGTCAGTACAGAGGAGCCATTGGGTGACCTCTCTCTTGCTTGCCGCCTCCGCGCAGTGCCAGCGCCAGCGCTGCTCCGTCTCCTGCTGGTACAGTGCTGGTGGCATTTCTGGTGCCGGCGGTCGCATCCCTCCCTGTTCCTGGTTGGCTGCTCCCTGCTAATCCCCATGTAATCCCAGCAAGCGCGTGAGCTGGGGAAGCACGCGGGCTGGGGTGCGCCTGCACGTGCCAGGGCTGTCCCTTCCCCTTCCTTCCATCTCACCCCATTGGGACGCCCCGCTCACATCTCCCCACCACCGTGCTCCGGCACAGAGATGCTCCCAGTCTCTCCTGGAAGGCTGTGAGCATGGGACACCTCCTCCTCCCAGTCACAATGCTCCAGTAGGGCACAGAGCAGCCCCTATCTCCCACTGCGGAGCTGAAGCAGTGGTGCAAGAAGGCATCCTGCTGGGATGGAGACCGCCAGCACGGCCATCGCATCTCGTACAGTTATCGGCCGTGTGCCTGCACCCATAGGTGCGGGCATTGCTGTGCCCTGCGCTGAAGAGCAAGCAGAAGGCAAGCCGGAGCAGCAGGCACGAGCAGAAAGCCAACAGCAGCGCTGCACGGGGTCTGCTTTGCAAGACAGCTGCACAACGCTCGGGATCCTTCCATTCCCAGCGCTCAGTGTTCGGCACCGCTGGCCGTCCCCAGCTCCGGCCAACACCGGCACCGACCTCCGGCCTCAGCACAGAGCACGACGCAGCAGAGCAGCCCCGCACGGCGCACACGTGTCGTCCCCCGGTGAGCAGCGGCTCGGCTCCGCCGCCGGCCGGCCAGCAGGTGCTGCGGGAAGCCGGTTCCCACCCGCGCGGCCAAACCGCAGCCATGCAGCCGCGCTCCCCCTGACCAGCTTGGCTGCGCTCCTCACCTGGCAAAAGAACACACGGCAGCGAGAATAAACACGGAGGGAAGCGAAAGCCCCTCGCGGCCCAACGCACGCGGTCTGTGTTCCAAGAAGTAATGAAGCCCAGGGAATGGAAAATACATGTCACTTGGCGGCGGGCGGAGGCACGCAGCGCAGTGCCGGCTGCGGATGGGGCGCTCCGGCCAGCGGCACCGCGCCGAACCCTGCCGCTTGGACACGGGGAAGGATTGGGCTTTGTTGTCCCCCCCTCTTCCCCCAAGCGGTCCCTCGAGCTGGGCTGGAATGTGCGTGGTAGGGACAGAACCAATCCCATTAGCACCAGGAGATTGTTTTTCGTTTGGTTTTCCTGTTGCTGAATCACCCGCAGCCCCGCTCCTCCTGGGTAGGGCGTAGGGAGGAGAATGGGGAGCGGATCCCCCCAGGCCAGCAGCCCCGTCCGACCCATCCTCATCCTCACTCCATCTCTGATGAAGGTTTACCCCCCAGGGCCCCAGGCTGATCGAGTCACTCAGGGCAGCGGCAGAGTTCGGCCATGCACTGACCAGAGAGCAGCGAGGATGGAGCCCTTCCCAGACGAGAAGGAGCTCATGCTCTCTTTCCATCATCTTCAAAACACGCGCTCTGAGAGGGCCCAAAACCGCTGCTTCCCCCTCATTGTGTTCCTTTATCAAAGCCCTTCATTCCTCCGCCGTGAGACATGGAGAAGCCGTGTGTGGCTGCTTTGTGCTCCGCATCTCCCCGCAGCCGGCTCTGCTGGGAAGGAGCAGGGGGAGCAGTGGGCGCAGCCCCGACCATCACTGCTATGGATTGAACTGGTGATGGACACGGCGGGATGCAAGACGGGGATTTCTGGGGCCCTTCCCCACCCCCGTCCCAGCCCTGGGCTTTCTGCCCCGACAGCGCCCGGGGAGGGAAATCCGTGCGTGAAAGCACTGCAGTGTGTGAGCGGCAGTGGAGCGGGGCCAGCTCCGGGCAGCTGAGATTTCAGGGGGGCAGCAGGGGGGGCTCTCCTGGGGGGTGGAAAGGGCAGCGGCGGCAGCAGCCGGACCCGGCGGGGCTGTGCGCGGCGGCACGGAGCAGCACCGGCACCGGGCGACGGCACGGTACGAGCCGGGCGACGCTTCGGGGTCCGCCGTGGGGTGCTGGGGGGCAGCTCGCCGCCTCCCCCCGGCTTTTTGGAGGCCGTGGGGCTGCTGCTGGCCGCAGCGCGGCTGACAGTCCCCACCTACCGGCCTGCGCTTCCCTCCCGAGCGTGGCTGAGCGGGGGCCGGCGGGGAGGACGCGGCCCTTTGCAGCCCCCGGTGCCCGCCGTGGGGCGAGGGCGCGATCGCTCCGCTCCTCCCCGTGGCATCGCTCCTGGCACATGGGGCCACACACCGCGATTTTTTGCTTTCCCCGTGAAAAACTTCCAAGGAGGGAGCGAGGAGGAAAAAGGCGTCGGGTGGAACACAGCCCGGCTGCCTGCGGGGGGGTGGAACCAGCGGATTTCATGCGTCTCTCCTCACTGCAGCGGGGTCCCTCCTCACCTGCTCCTTCCTGGGCACGGCTCCCTGCACCCCGCGCCAGCAGCGAGGAATCTGATCCAGCCTGAAGGCGAGGAGCCTGTTCACAGCCCCGTCCCAGGAGGGACCGCCGGAGCCCGCGGCGCGCAGGGTCTGCCAGCTGTCCGTCCCACCTCCCCCGTGCGCCGGGGGCACTCGGGAAATAAGGGGTTAATGGGTAATGAAGGACTGGGGGGCTGGGGGGGCAGTGCCGTGCCGTGGGCTTCCCACCAAGGGTTCCCTGGGGGGCTTCGTCCCCACTCGCTCCATCGCCGGGTGCCGGCATCCTCCCTCCAGCCCGAGCTCCGCGTGGGAAGCGCGGGTGGAAAACGCCGGCGGTGAGACGTGCAGCTGGGGGGGGGCTGTGCCTCGGCGCCCCCACCTCAGGGACGCAGAGGGGCTGCCACCCCGCGCTGCTGCCGCCAATGGGGCTCCGCACCCCCCGGCGACGGCGGCTTTGGCCGCACCCCGCACCCAGCCCCCCCCATCACCGCGGCCGGGGAAAAGCAGCCCCGGGGCACCGCGCGCCGCTGACTGCGGTACGGCCGCGCTCCGCTCCCGCGGTGCTAAGAACGAGGCAGCGGGTGGGAGCAGGCAGTCGCGCTCGGCGTGGCAGCGCCGGGCTGCAGGGAGCCGGGCTGCAGGGAGCCGGGCTGCAGGGAGCCGGGCTGCAGGGAGCCGGGCTGCAGCGCGGCCGTGGTGCTCCGCGAGCGGGAACGCACGCGGCGGGGGAAGGCGCGCGGGTGCACGTGCTCACGCTGCCGCCCTCGAGCCGCGGCCGTTACAGCCCGGAGCGCGTGCACGCGGCCTCTGTTTCACCTCCCCTCCTCCGAGCGGGCACGTGGGGGTCCGAGGGCGTCGCGAAGGGGCGAAGGCTTTTTCCAGCCCTTTCCCATCCCTTCTCAGTGTACCTGCATGGGACGGGGCCACCAACCCCTCCCCGGGTGCAGCCCTTCGCCTTTGCGCCGAGTCGCATCCGTCGCCGCTTCCCCCTGCACTGAGCCGGGACCGACCCCGCAGCCCCGGGGCCCGGACCCGCACCCAGAAACCACCCTGGGGCCAACCCTGGTACAAAGCTTTTATTTCTCCTCCCGCGCCCGACCCGCGCTCTGCTCGCAGTGTGGGGCCGGGTTCGCTCCCTGCGCCCATCCCAGCACGGGGGGGAACTGCCCGGGGGAGCTGCACCCCCAGGCCTCTGCAAATGGGGGGGGGCTGGGGTGACACAGACTGCACCGACACTGAGCTGAGCTGCCAGAAAGCGACACCGAGAAGTGCACCCCAACCGTGAGCCCCCCCCCGCATCACCCCCCCAGCCCGCTCCCCAACCCAGATACGTTGCACTGTGATATGGAGCTGCACAAAACTGATGGGGCCAGGGGACACGCGCAGGGACACCCCCTCACCCCACAACGACACACACCACAGCCCCCGACACGGGGCGAGCGTAGAAAATGACGGGAGGGGGCACGGGCAATAAGTTACTCTGTACACACGTGTTAGGGGGAGCTGGGGGGGGGGGAGGTACCACCACGGGGTGCCCGGGCCTGGTGGGCCGCATGCCAGTGTGAATCAAACACAGAACAACGCACAAAGGGATGGAGATGGGGAGATGGGAGATGGCCCCGTGCACCCCGAGCACTGCTGCAGGGGGGGCTGCCCAACAGTGCCCCGCCGACCCCGGCCCTTGTCCCTCGTGGGGACACAGAGTCAGTGCCACCCGGTCCTGCCCCGTGGGATGTGGCAGAGTTGTGCGGGATGGAGCATCCCAGGAGCACGAGGATGGGAAATGCCGCTCGGTCACCGCCCGGTGCCCCCCGTTGGTGTCACGGAGCAGGGAGGGCATGGAGCCATCCCGGAGCTCCCTGCAGCCCCCACCAGGACCCGGCCGGGTGCTCACATGGGCACGGGGGCGGCGGATCCGCTGCTCTCTCCGCTTTGGCTGCCAACGCCAAATCCATTGGCCACGTTCCGGCTCCCGCGGGGCCATCGGCGGAAGGGAGTTCCCAGGGCCGGGGCCGGCGCCGCGGGGGCTCAGCCTGAGGTGGGGGCCAGGCTGTGCTGAGCCAAAGCCCCCCCAGGCGCTGTCTCTGTCCCGCTGGAGCCGTGCCCGGAGGGGGGGCCCAGGGCTGTGCTCCCCCCCCGCTCCGTGCTGGCAGCGGTCACTGGGCTCTGGGCAGCAGGAACACGGAGAGCAGCAATGCTGATGGATGGGGAAAGCTCCGGGCTGTGCCCGATAGGGGCAGAGGGATGGGGCAGAGGGTGGGACTGGGGGCACCGGCATGGGGACAGTGGCAATGAAGTGACAGGGAGGTGATGGGGAGGTGATGGGGGGGATGGAGATCTACAGGATGGTCTTGTCCAGGTCGACCTTGAGTGGCAGCGGTCCCACATCCTCGCCGTGTGTGGGGCACAGGGTGACGGCGATGACGGGCGGCAGCGGGAATACAGTGGGGCCACGCGGGTCCTCCAGGCACTCCCTGTCCCCATTGATGCTCAGAGGCTGCAAGAGAGCAGAGGGCAGCGTGTGACCCCAGACCCTTCTGTCCCCAACCTGGGGACGCGCCACACAGCACCAACATGACGGTGCACCCGAGACCACAAATGCCCCATGGCCATGTCTCAGCCCCACAGTGTAACAGGGGGACATGGGGCGGTGGGGACCCCCCAGGTTGTGCCCATACCTGGGTCCTGACGTGCTGCTCAGGGGCGGTCACCAGGCTAGCGCAGCTCAGCCACAGCATCACCACGATGGAGAGGAAGAGGCAGGCGGCCAGGATCCAGCGGGGGAGGCCCGAGCGCCTGTAGCACCCCCACACCCCCCAGAGAAACGGGGCCGCTTTATGGCAGTGCACTGGGTACGGGGAGGGGGTCCCCGCAGCCCCCGGCACCTACTTGGCCATGCAGCCCAGGAAGTCATGCTCCGGCTGCGGTGTGTCCGCGGGTTTGGCTTTGCCCCATGGCTCCTTCCCAGGGGGGGACTTCTCCTCTTTCTGCTGGGGGCCTGGAAGCAAGAGGGGCTGTGCTAAGCGTGGGCATCACTGCGCAAGGTGCAGGGTGCATGGCACAAGGTGCAAGGTGTAAGATGCAGGGTGCAGGGTGCTGGCCGTGTCCCCCTGGGGGCCCACTCCCTGCCGGGGGGTGCACAGGGCCCCTGCAGCTCCTTGCAGTGGGTGCCATGGGTTTGGGAAGCAGATCGGAGCCGCGATTTGTTCCACTCTGGCGGGATCCGATGGGCACCAGGAGGGCTCCCAGCCCCACACAGCAGCGTGGTCCCGCACCTGTGTGGGGTTGTGGGGAGTGAGCATCAGCCCCTGGTCCCGGCCGCTCCGGTTGGGTCATCTGCACTTCGGGCAGCGGGAACTCCACGTGGGGCTGCGACTGAAGGAGGGGGGAAGCGGTCAGCGCGGGGGTCCCATCCCACTCAGCCCCCGGTGGGAAGGGCACGGGACCCCACCTGGAACACCACCACTTTCCCATCGTCCGCCTGCAGGTAGAAGGTCCACGTGGAGGAGATGAAGCTGTGGGCAGAGCTGACGATGTCGGTGCAGAAAGAGGAGACCAGATCCAGCACCGAGAGCGACGGCGCCTTCACCTCCGCGCTCTGCGAAGCAGTGGGGACACCGGCGTCACCGCGTCCCATTGCCACCCGCCCCATCAGACAACACCCGGGGGGGGCACGGCCGGGCCGAGCCCTGTGCTCCCCCAGAGCCCCATTCCCCCGCCCCACAGCCACCAAAGGGCTCCTTTGGGGCTGACACCCGCGCACGGCCCCATCCCGCGGCGTCCCCCCATCCCCGCCGCCCCCCAGCCCCGCGCTCCCACAGCGGTGCAGGGCGTTCCCTCCCGCTGGCGTTGTCCCCATGCCCTGGATTTTTGGCCGTCGCGGCCGTTTGTTATTTTTAACGCATCCCTGCAGGAATCCGCCCTCCGCTCCCCGCCGGCGTTTGCCGACCGCCCCTCGCACGGTCAGAGCAGCGCCCGGCAAAGAAATAGGTCAGATGCTGTCTCTAATTATTCTGCTAAATCTGCTCGGCCTGACCGGCTGGGAACCGGAGAGCAGCGCTGGGGGAGATGCTGTGTCCGTCCCTGGGGCTCAGCCCCATGGCAATGGGATGGAATGGGGTTTTTGGGGCCCTCTGCTTTGTCCTCGCTCCACAGCACCGCCTCGTTCTGCCTAGGGCACCAAGAGCCCCCACCTCAGGCCAAAGGCTCGTTTAATTAATCGGGCAAAAGCTGCATTAATTAAACGCTGGAGGAAAAGTGTTGCTAATTGCTGGGAAGGATCAAAACTGGGGGAATCCACGCCAGCACATGGCTCACATCTCCCACCCAGGGAACCCCCAGCGGGGCCAGGAGGCACCGGGGGGCACCCCCCACCCCCTCACCTGCTCCCGCTGCTGCACGTGGGGCAGCTGCTCACGGCACCCAGTCCTGCAGCCCCACTGCTCCTCCGCTCCAACGTAGGCCTCGGCACACGCTGCGGAGTGGGGGCATGGGGTGAGGATGGGATGGGGGGAGGGCGGCAGATCCCGATGCCCCCCACCCCTAAATTCTGCCAGGGTGCCCTGAGCTGCTCCCCACAGGGAGCACCAGTGCCACCCCCACCTCCCCGCCTGCACCCATGGGGTGTGCGGGATGCAGCCACGGGCGCAGCGGTGCAGTGGAGGTGTCGGGGTGGGGACAGGCCCGTGTGGGGCCGGGGGGGGCACTCACCTGCCTCGCACTCCGCCCTGGTGGTGTTCAGCCCCGCGCTCGCATCCACAAAGTGACAGATGGAGAACAGCCGGCAGCCGCGGTAACAGGCGCTGAGCACAGCGTCCTGCGGGCAGAGGGCACGGAGCTGGCACGCGGTGCAGCCGGGGGCTGCGTCCGACCCCCGGTGTGGCCCCCCCATGGGATGGGGGCTGCACAGCGGGGCTGCCACCGGCCCCACTGCACCCACAGAGCTGCCAGAGCAGCAGGGTCTGCGTCCTGCGAGCACATGGCCTGTCCCTGTGCTGCTGTGGGACGTCCCGCATCTCTGCACGGGGTGCTGGTGGGGGGGGGATGCGTGTATGGAGGGGGCTGCACGCATGGGGGGTGTGCATGGTGCTGAGTGCATGGGATCTGCAGGCATGGGGGGCTCTGAGTGCATGGGAGGTTTTCATGCACAGGAGGGCTGTGCATGCATGTGGGGGTTTGCATGCACGGGGCTGTGCGTGCATTAAGGGTGTGTGCACGGGGGCTGCACGCGGGGGGCGGGGTTGGAATACACTGAGGGGCTGCGAACGCACAGCTCTGTGTGTGCCTGCGCTGGGGGGGATGCACCATGGGGGAGGGGGGGCCCTGTGGGTGCCGGGGGGGTCCTTGCAGCGCACAGTGGGCCCAGATGGGCGCAGCTCCCCCCTCCCCTCCCGCCCCCCGGGCAGCGGGGGCCGAGCACAGAGCAGGACCCGTCCCGGCCATTCCACCCGCCGTGGTGTCAC
>NC_034435.1:3920192-3924096 GCF_002078875.1 Numida meleagris
CACTGCCGCGCTCTGCCCGGCCCCAGATTTACGGCTTTTATTTCGCAGGGCTTAGCAGACATCAAAGCGTGGGCTCGGCCTCGCGCTCCCGGCCCTGCCCGTCTCCCTTATTGATGGCAGCACCCCAAAGCGGGAGGGGGGGGGAGGAGGGCGGGGGGCTCCGCCACCCCCGGCCCTAATGGGGAACTCATGGCCGGGGCGCAGCCGGGGGCTCCGCTGGGCCCCTCTCCTCGGCCCGCTGCTCCTCCAGCCCTTGTGCCTCGTTAGGAGGGGTGGGAGGAACGTGCTCTGGAGGGGCTCGGGTTGGCTGCGCTCCCCTAGCCCCCTCCCAGCCCCCCCCCAGCCCTGCAGCCTCGTGTCCGGCGCCGCTGACAAATGGCGAAGTAAATGGGACAGATTGGGGACTGCCGCCGTAAATCACAGCGCGGCGCTGCAGGTGGGTCCCCATCGGCTGTGGGGCAGAGCTGGGGCTGCTGCGAGTTGGGGGGTGGGGAGTGGGGGGGCACAGAACCTGACGGCCTGGGTGTCAGTGCCAGCATCGGGGACAATGGGGCACTGGGGGTAATGGGGGCACTGGGGGAACCGGGGGCAATGGGTGTGCTGGGAGTGATGAGAGCACAGGAGGCGATGGAGGCACTGGGGTTACTGGGAGCACTGAGGGGGCACTGGGAGCACTGGGAGCACTGGGAGCGCTGCCAGAGCCCCTCCCCGCGCCGCCCGCCCGCTGCCTGGCACCGTCCCGCACTCTCAGCCCCTCCACTCGCGTTTTAATAGAAAAAAAAGAGCCCCTCCCCGGGCACTAACACCGCAGTTGGCAAATATTGACTGCGGGTGACTCCCCCCCCCCCCGGCGCTCTCCAGAGCCTCTCGACGCCTTTTGCATTGATCACAGTGACCCACATTCCTCCCTGCCCGACCGGGAGCGGGGCCGTCCCCACGGTGCCCCCACAGCCCCCCCCGAACCCCACTCACCGTGATGGCATTTTCCCATCGGCGTCGGCACTGTGCGGGCGGGGGCTGCGGGGCGGGGGCGGCACGGAAGGGGTTAAAGCGGTTATAAATTACCCGACGGACGGACGTGGAAATGTTACAGAGAGGAATAGAAAGAAAACTCGGACCGCTGGATTCTTGGCATTTCCAGCCTCTTTATTTGTCCCACAGGTCACTTTAGAAGGATGCAGGCGGTCAGACAGCTCGGTGGGGGGGTGGGGGGAGGGCCTGTGTTGTGCACCCCGACCCCCCCCGCAGCCCCATGTGCCCATGTCCGAGGAGCAACGCGCTGGGAGTCCCTCATGGGGATCACGCGCCGTGCGTGTGTGTGGGGGGGGGGGGTAACATTTTGGGGTGACATCGGGGAGGTGACATTGGGGCCGTGACTTCGAGGAGGTGACACTGTGGAGTGACACCAAGGGGGTGACATCGGGGGGGTGGCAGCACCTCGGTCCCGTCGGGGTGCCAGCCCCCCCCGCCCAGCCCCGCTCGGTGCCGTGGGCAGAGCTCTGCGCACTCAGCGCTGCAAAGGTCACCGCCAAAGGGCAGCGGCTCCGCGGGGAGGGTCCACTGACTCAGACAGCGCTGCTGCGGTCACCGCTGCGCCCCGTCCCCATCCCCATCCCTGTCCCCATCCCCGTCGCCATCCCTGTCCCTGTCCCTGTCCCCATCCCCACACCGGGTGCCACCACCTCACTGCTGCCCAGACCCCATCCCACTCCCTGCCCCACCATCACCGTCCCCAGTGGAGACACGAGGGTGCCCCCCGTTCAGTCCCCTCCTCACCACCCCTGTGCCCCCCGTGACACCGCTGTGCCCCCCCCTTCACCCACGGGGACCCCACGCGGCCCCGCTCGGGCTGACCCCCCCGGCGCTGGCAGGCGCGGAGCTGGGGCGGCACTTTCCCATGCTGGGTGTCTCCCTCAGGCTGACATTTTTGGGAAATTTCAACGAAAACACTTCAGAAGGTTCCAACAAAACGGGACGATGGGAAAAGGCATTGTTTTGTCTCTTTTTTTTTTTTTCGTCTCTTTTTTTTTTTTCCTTTTCCTTTTTTATTTTTAAATCTATGCCGTCCCTTCGGGTGGGCTCCAGCAGCGCCGCACGCTGCGCCCGTTCCCCACGGGTGTCACCTCTGTCCCCACGCGGCGTCACCCCGTCCCTGCGTGGCGTCACCCCCGTCCCACAGCGTCACCTCTCTCCCCACACGGCCCTGTGATTGGCACGGTCACACTATGGGGCCGGGGTGGGGGGGGCTGAGCCCAACCCTTTCTGTCACCCCATGGCTCAGGTGTCCCCTGCCGCCTCCCAGGGCTGTGACCCTCAGGGCCGTGGGGCACAGGGCGCAGAGGGGACACGGAAGCCAGCGGTCGGCAGCGGCCCCTGGCTCAGCTCCGAGCTCCCTTCCCCATCCCAAGCTCAGGGTCAGGGCCAGGGGGTCCCCCTGCATCCCGTCCTCTGGGGGAAGTGGGGGATGGTTGGGGCGAGGCGTGGCCCAGGTGTCCCCCAGCACGAGGGCGGCTGCTCTCTGGGCACCCCCTGTGCCCCCTCCCACTCTCCGCTGCCGCAGGGACACGCGGATGGGGACAGTGCCACCGCCGGGAGCTGCCCGGGGCTCGGTGCAGTCGGGTCCGGACGGGGACACGAGCAGACACGAGCGGAGCCATCCGCGATGTCACGTCCGCAAATCACTGAGTCCTCGCGGTCCCCGGGGACGCGGGGAGCCCCGACCCGACGGCACCGCCGAGCCCCTCGGGGCATTTTCTCCTTTTTGCTGTTATTGGAGGGGAACCCCGAGGTTATCTCGGAGGAAAAAGACTGAGTTTACGGGGAGAATATTCCACAAAACAAAACAAAACCCAGAAAACAGCCCCGAGGGCTCCACGGCACCGCGCGGGGATGAGGAGCGGGGGGAGCGGCCCCGGGGGCGCGGGAGTGTCCGGGCGGCAGCGCTGAGTCACGGCGGGACGGGACGGGACGGGACGGGACGGGACGGGACGGGACGGCTCTCCCTCATCTACCGGGCGGGGGGGGGACACCGGGCACCGCGCACCGCATCCCGCAGCCGGAGGGGCGGCGGAGACGGCGGACGCTGCGGGCACAGAGCCGGCACCGGAGCGGCCCCCGAGGACCGGTGCCTTTCTGCCCCCCCGGGGGCGGTCCCGGGCCGGGCGGGGCGGGGCGAGGGCGGCATTTAGGGCTTTGGCAGAGCGGGGGCTGCTCAGACTTGTTCGCGACTTCCCCGGACGTGCCGGTGCGCTCCGCCGCCGCGGGCACCGACGGGCACCGACCCCACCCCCCCATCCCGGCCATGCCGGCCCTTCTGCCGCTGTTGCTGCTGTGCCTGCGGCTGCTCCGCGCTGAGCCGCCCGCCTGTGAGTACCGCCCGGGGGGGGTCCGGGGGGGCCGTGCCCGAGCGGACGCCGTCGGGGCTGGGGTTGGGGTTGGGGTGGGCGCTGAGCGGGGACCCCCGGCTCTGTGCCGCCGCTCTCCTCCTCTCTCCCCTTTCTCCTCTCCCCCGTCCCTCATTCATTCCGGTCCTTGTGCCCCCCCCCTCCCCCCTCGCCTTTCTGGGATGCGTCCCCTCGGGGCTGCGCTCCCCTCCCCCGGGGCGATGGGAACCCCCCCGCCCCACTCCCTCCCTGGGACGGTGCTTGACGGGAACCCTTGACAGCGCCCGACCCCCTCCCTGTGCCCCGCAGAGAACAATGAGAGCCTCCCCCCACGCTCCCCCACCCCGGGGAGCAGTGTCCCCCCACCCATTGCCCTCTGGAAGGCGTGTGCCCCCTCCTCTCCCCATAGCGGACCCCCCCGGATCGCCGTCTCCTGCAGAACAGCGCAGCTCCGCTCCCCCAGCCTGGACAATGGACCCCCCCTCCTCCGACTGGAGAACAATAGCGAACCCCACACGGCG
>NC_034435.1:3924280-3941759 GCF_002078875.1 Numida meleagris
CCCCCCTTCTCCCCCATCAGAACAATAGGGAGCGCCCACCCCTGCGGAGAACAACGGATCGCCCCCAAAAAAGGGGAGCGGGTCCCTGGAGGGGTTCCTTGCTGGGGGGGTGGAGTTGGGGACCGGAGTGGAGGTGCCACATCTGGGGTGGGCTCTGCGCTGGGGGTCCCGTGGCGGTGCCTTTGGGGTCCCGCGGGGCGTGGGGCCGCGAGCGCGGAGCGGCCCCGTTCCCGTTCCCCACCGCTGGAGGTTCGGCTCCTCCCGGCCATGGGGATTTCTCGGGGCGACGTTCCCCCGGCGGGTCCCGGCCCGGGGTGGCAGCGTGGTGGCACCGCGGTCCCCATCCCCGTGGGCTCGCGTGGCCCGAGCGCTGCGGGTCATTCACGGGAAGCGTCCCGGAGCGCCGAGCGGGGCAGGGCCGCGAAAGCGGCCGCGGCGGGGAAGCAAAACGCGGTGGGAACGAGAAGGGAAAGAGCTCTCCGGGATCCCACGGAGCCCGTAGGGCTGCGGGGCGGCGCGGGGCTCCGGAGCTCAGCCCCACTGCGGCACCCCCGCCCCACGGCCGCAGGGACCCCCAGGTCCCGTCCCGCGGAGCCGTGCCCCCGTGGCCCCCACCTCCTTTGTCCCGCGGCGGAGCTCCGACCCGCGGCCCCGACGTGCGGCAGCGCTGGAACGGGCGCAGCCAAATCTCCTTTTAGAGAGCGAAGTTCCGCGCTGGAATGCCGAGAGCCGAGGGACGGGCACCAGAGCCGCCACCGGGAGAGGGGGAGCGGAGCGGGACGCGGCCCCGTCGCTTCACACCCGTTTTTTTCTTTATTTTTCAGCGCCGCCCAAATCTCCTTTTGTTCTTGGGAGCAATCGCTGCTTTAGATCTCGGCGAGCCCCCATAAATGTGACGGGGCTCTCGGGCGCTTTGCTCCCGCAGCCCTTAAAACGCCGCTGCGTAAAACCGAAATGCAGCCCGGCCCTTCGGAAGAGGAGCGCGAACGTTCCCGGCACCCTGGCAATGTGCTTTTACTTTATGGCGTTACTTAACACCTGATCAGCATTTTGCTTTTTTCCACCATAGGAACGCAATAAAACCCCGCGCAGGTATTCGCGCTGCGCATTCCACCGCCCCCCGGCCCGCTCCGCTCCCATCTGAAAACTTCACACTTTTCCCTTTTATAACACGTGTTCGGCTGCAAAAAAAAAAAAAAAAAAAGAAAGAAAAAAAAGAAAGAATGGGGCTGTGAGAGGAGGAAGCTAAAGGGACGCGGCCCGAGCGCGGCGTGCTTAGCACTGCGAGCGTTCAGATCGGCTGCAGTTGGGGCTGGGGGCTGCCCATGGGGAGACAGAGCCGGGTGGGCTGGGGGGGGGGGCTGCAGCCCACCCGGGTGCAGGGGGCTGTTAGGAGCCCTCCTTCCCCCCCCCCACCCCCAAGTACCGAGGGGCACGCGGGGCCGCACCGAGCTGCCGGCGGCTGCTGAAAGCCGATCGGGGCCGGGAGGTCGGAGGGGAGCGGAGGTCGAGGCGCTTTCCGGGAGGTAATTAGCGATATGAGCCCGGCACGCGCGGCCCTGCAGCGCCTCGGCAATGAGTGCTGGGGGACGTCAGCCCCGCGTCGCTCCCCCCCCGCCCCCCGCAGAACCTGCTCCGTGCGAACAACGCGCTCTGCTTTGGAGCCCTTCGGTGCACGGCTTGCTCTCCTCCCCGAGCAGCGAAGCGAGGGCGGTGGGTCCTGGGGGGGCTCCTGGTGGGGGCGTGGGTTCCCCCCGTAACCCCGCAGCGCAGCGCAGTGGCACCTGGTTTGCATTAGGGCTCAGCGGTGCGGTGCACGCCACGGAGGGACGCCGGTGAGCGATGGGGAGCGAAAAAACCAAACCGCCCCGAAACTTCCCGTAGTCGCTTTCAAATGAGGGGGGCAAAAAGCAGAGCCCAGCCCCACACCGGGCACGGGGCAATGCGCGCCGGCACCCCAACGGCACCGAGCCCACGGAGAGCGCCCGTGCCGTGCTGCGCCGCGCATCGCTCCCCTTCCCGTTGTCTCCGGCCGCAGACCCGGCGGTGATCTCCCCGCAGGACCCCACGCTGCTCATCGGCTCCTCCCTGACCGCCACCTGCACCGTCAGCGCCGACCTCCGCCTGCGCGCGCAGGACCTGTACTGGACGCTGAACGGCCGCCGCCTGCCCGCCGCCTCCTACGCCGCGCTCGGCCCCACCACGCTCAGCGTGGCCCTCGCCCGCCTCAACGGCTCCCGGCAGCAGTCGGGGGACAACCTGGTGTGCCACAGCCGGGACGGCGGCATCCTGGCCGGCTCCTGCCTCTATGTTGGACGTACGTCGGGCGCGCGGCCCCGAGCGCGGCGTCTCCGTCGCGCCGTTGTCGCCCCTCGTTGCAGCGCTGTCGCCCCTCGGCCGCTGCCCCACGCAGCAGAGCAGGCGGTTCTGGGCACCTCGCGCTGGAATTACAGTTGTCCGAATCAATAATCGTTAAGATTTTATCTCGGGCTATTTTAAGGATGATTTTACGGTCTAAGAATACAGAGGCTCAACTTGGAACGGAGCGCTTGGGTTTTATTTATTTATTTAGTTAGTTTGGTTGCCGTTCCCAAAAGAAAACAGCTCCGGAGCTTAGCACAGCCTGCAGCCCTCCGGCTGCTCCATGGGGCAGGGGGGCGGGGGTCTTGGTGACACTGACCCCATGGGGCTGCTGGGGGTGTTTGTGGCACTGTCCCCAGTAGGCATTGGCTTGCAGAACCAACGCGTGGTCCCTTTGGGTGCCGCTCATGGAGCCCCTTCATGTCCCGTTGTCCCTTTGTCCTCTTCCAGTGCCCCCAGAAAAACCAGTCAACATCTCCTGCTGGTCCAAGAACATGAAGGACCTCACCTGCACGTGGGCCCCGGGGACAGAGGGGGAGACCTTCCTGCACACCAACTACACGCTCAAGTACAAGCTCCGGTAGGCGCCCGCGGGGGGATTCCTCCCCTTCCTCCCAGCGTGAACGTGGGATTTTGAGGGCTTACAGGGGGAGCTTTGGGGCGGTGTGGGGACGGTAACCCAACACCGCTGCTGACGGCGTTAAATGGCGGATAAACGAGGCGCGGGCCCGGCGCGGCGCTTTCCTTGGGCAGGTGTGCGGGTCCCGCTGGGCTCACAGCCCCGGGGCCGTGCTCGTCACAGGTGGTACGGCCGCGACAACACGTGCCAGGAATACCACACGGCCGGCCCCTACTCCTGCCACATCCCCAAGGACCTGGCCCTCTTCACGCCCTATGAGATCTGGGTGGAAGCCTCCAACCGCCTGGGGGTGGCCGTGTCCGACGTCGTCATGTTGGACATCCTTGACGTGGGTGAGCGTTGGGTTCCAGGGCCCTGGGGGGAGTGGGGTTGGGTTGAACCCCACTGGGGGTGGTTGGGGTTGGGCCGAACCCATTACCCATTGAGGGTGGTTGGGATTGGCCCTGAACCCACTGGGGACGGCTGTCCCCTTTGCCTGCAGTCACCACCGACCCGCCCTCCGACGTGCATGTCAGCCGCGTGGGTGACCTGGAGGACCAGCTGAGCGTGCGCTGGAGCTCGCCACCCGCTCTGAAGGATTTCCTCTTCCAAGCCAAGTACCAGATCCAGTACCGCGTGGAGGACAGCTCGGAGTGGAAGGTCGGGGGGCACCAACGGGGCGGTGCTGCCCACCTGTGGGTCGGTGCCGTGGTTCTGAGCCGTGCCCTCGCCCCGCAGGTGGTGGACGATGTGGGCAACCAGACCTCGTGCCGCCTGGCCGGCCTGCGCCCCGGCACCGTCTACTTCGTCCAGGTGCGCTGCAACCCCTTCGGCATCTACGGCTCCAAGAAGGCCGGCATCTGGAGCGACTGGAGCAACCCCACGGCCGCCTCCACGCCGCGCAGCGGTGAGCGCCGCCGCCTGAGCCCCCTCCCCAGCTGCTCCCCCCCTTTCCTGTGCTCGCACTGAGGCCGTTCCCACTGTGTGCCCGGCACCTGGATTTCTTGCAAAGGAGCCAATTCCCCGCTCTGATTTCCCAGCGGGGAGGCGGAGAGCCACGCGTTTCCCTGCCCCAGGTCCTCCCTCCGCTCCTGGCGCCAGGGATGGGCCGGCAGCGCTGCACTGAGCCCCCGTCCCCTCCCTGTCCCCGCAGAGCGCGCGGCGGGGGGCTGCGACCCCAAGGGCGGCGAGCAGAACACGACGCTGCGGCGGGAGCTGAAGCAGTTCTTTGGGTGGGTGAAGAAGCATTCCTATGGCTGCTCCAACCTCAGCATCAAGCTGTACGACCAGTGGCGCGTGTGGCTGCAGAAATCCCACAAAACACGCAACCAGGTAGGTAAGGAGCCTTTCACACTTCTTTCTCCCCACCGCGGGGCTGCGGACCCCCCCGGCGTCCCCCTCTCCGAGGGTGGCCTCGAAGCAGGGCCCTGCTCTCTCCGCAGGTTCTACCCGGCGATAAGTTGTAGCCCCCGCGGGGCTGAGCGCCGGCAGCACCGCACCGGGTGTCCGAAGCCCCCCCGGGGCCGCCCGCCCCGTCCCTGCCACCACAGCGCACTGAGGGGGGGCTCAGCGGTGGCCGGAGCTCGGCGCAGCCCTGCAACTCGCTGCAGGGGGGTTCCGCTGAGGGGGGGGGCTGGGGCTGGGGCTGGCCCTGGCAGCCCCCTGGGGGCGGTGGCAGTGCTGTGGGCCCCCCAGGAGCGCAGCCCCCGTGGCAGTGAAGGGACCCCCCAGCCTCACCCGGAGCCTTTGTTCCTTAATCACGACCTGGAGCAGCAGTTGGGGTGAAGGGGGGTGGGGGCTCCCCGTGGCCCCCAAACCTGGGGGGTGCAGCCCCCCCCCAGGATGCAGCTTGGGTGTTTTGGAGGGGCCACGGGTGCCCATGGGGCCACGTGCGAGCGCATGGGGGGGTCCATCCCCAGAGAGCTGCGTGGGGCTGGTTTGAGGCTGCTGGGGTTTGCCCAGTGCCTGCTCCAATTTTGATTCAAACCAGCCTTATTTTGGTTACATTTCAGTCAATTAGGAACAGATTTAAGCTTAATGCCAATAAACCTCGTTAAACCCCACTGGGGCCTGCGTCAGTGGAGCAGCAGCAGCGCACGGGGACGTGGATGCAGCGGGCAGCCAAGCACTGGGACAGGGCCACGTCCTTGTCACCACGTCCCCGGGCTCCTCAGGGGGACCGAGCTGGGGACAGGGACATGAGTGGTGATGGGGGAGGGTGCAAACCCTTCAGACCACACGGCTCAGGGGATGTTTTTATTGGGGGTAACCACAAAGGGTGCGTGCTGGGTGCTGTCCCCATTCTCAGAGCCAGCCCGCAGTGGCTGGGGGGCAGTGGATGTCCCCAGGGCCCGGGGCAGCGATGGCAGTGCCTGTCCCCATGGGGCCCCCCTGGCACCCAGGGGGCTCAGAGCAAGGGGTTCACTGGTTCCAAGCCCCACTGTGCTCAGCAGAGCGCGGGCACAAGTCCAGCCCTGTGTGCACCCACCTGCCGAGGGATGCTCAGGATGTGGGAGGACTCTCCACCCAAGGAATGGGGCCGAGGCGGGGGGGCAGGTGCCCACCTCGCTGGGGGTGGGAGTGGGGCAGGGGGCCCCGCAGCGCTCTGCTGTACGGCCCCTGCAGCCGTTCCCACGGGGACGCCCATCACTCGGCTTCTTCCGAATCGTACTTGAGGTCTTGGAGAATTTCGCTGATTGCCTCGATGGTTTTAATTAGCCTACAAGAGCGGATGGAAACTATAAATAAAGCCCATATGGAGCGTATTATCCGGGCCGCCTCACGCTCCCCGCGCTGTTTATGAAACACTCAGCCCGGGGAGGCTGATGGGAGCGCGGCCGCGCGGCATCGCCAAACAATCCGGAGGGCTCCAAACAAGAGCTCTTTTGAAGGCACCATCTGGGCCCCCTCCGGCCCCGCTGGAGGAAAGGGAGGGCGGGAAGGGGGGGCTCCCAGCCCCAAGACGAGGGGACCAGGGGGTACCCACCGACCTGTGCTTGAGCTCCCGCACCTCCTGCTGATGGGTGTCCACGCTGGGCTCATCCTGCGCCCGCTGCCGGGCCAGCTGGAGCTGCGCTGTCTGCAGGGGGACGCGCGGGGGCTGAGCCCACCCCATTCAGGTGGCAGCGGGACCCCCCCCCCAGGCCCGGCACTCACCAGCTGCAGCTTCTCCTGCTCGCGCTCCTGGAGGCGGGTGAGGTGCTGGGCCAGGTCGGGGCGGCCGAGCTCACCCCGCAGGCGGCCCTGGAGCTGCAGCACCTCCCGGGAGATGCCGCTGAAGGCCGCCGTGACCTCGTGCACCAGCTGCCGGTACCGGGGGAAGTCGTAGTGCGGGGCGCTGCTCAGGTACGCGCGGTGGCCTCTGGGGAATGAAAGCAGAACAACGGCACCAAAAAATGTCGCTGTCGCCGTAACCGGGAGCGCGATGCCACGCAGTGCTGTTCCCACCGGGGGGTGATTTTTTTTTTTTGGGGGGGGGGTGGTTCCCGTTGCCCTCCTGGGGAAGGAAACCATCCCCTGCCTGCTGCTACGTGGGGGTGGGAGCGGGCGTCCCCGCCGGCTGCAGCTCGTTCCGTACGGATGCGTAAAGGAGGGACGGGGGAATCCATCCCCGTGGGGGCCCGTCCCGGCGGCCCCCGCTGCCGGTACTCACTCCTCGAAGAGCCGGTACGTCTCCACGCGCTCTCCCTGCAGAGCGTAGAAGCGCTGAAGCAGCGCCCGCAGCGCCTCGTCGGTCTGCAGGGACAGAGGGGGCCGTGGGGCACCGGCACAGCGCTGCCCCCCCGCCCCGAGCCCCGCTCCCGGAGCTCAGAACGGCTCCGCGTGCTCGATTCTGCCGGACCGGAGCCGAGCACGGAGCGCCCGAGCTCCGCCGTACCGCTACCGGAGACCCCGGCCACGCACGCACGGTCCGGTCGCGGTGCGTAGGGACCCCGCAGCCCCACGAAACCGGACGGTTACCGACCCCCCCACCCCGCTCACCATGGCCGGGCCGCTCCCGGGGCGGAGCGAAGCGCGCAGGCCCGGCGGGGGCGGAGCACAGCGCAACGCGGCACCGCCGCCACCTGCAGGCACCGCCGGGCAGCGCCCCGGTCCCCCCCGCACCACCGGGGCCCCCTCCCGCCTCGGGAACCTTGTCCCGCCCCGAGCACCGGGACACCCCCCAGCACACAGCCCCGGTGCGATCCCTGCTGCGGCCTCGTGTTTATGGAAAACCAATCCCTTTGGATGCAAGCGACAGGACACGGTTTGAACGCAGATGCTTTATTAGGAGAGCGCAGCGCGGGGCAGAGCAGCTCTACTTGACCTTCTTCTTGGGGCGCAGGTTGTTGGTGTGGCCGCACTTCTTCTTGCGGCAGTTGACAGCGCGAGGATGGAGGCGAGCGTAGCACCTGGAAAGGAGCACAGAGCCCGTCACCGGGGGGGCCCTAAAACCTCTCCTGGGTCAGAGCTGGTAAACCCCAGCGCATGGATACCACGGGGGGAGGCTGAGGGGGATTAACGGGGCTGACACAGGTACGGGTACCCCCCCCACCGGGGCCGTACTTGCGGCAGATCATCTTATCGCAGTTGTACTTCTGGGCCAACTGCCGCAGGGAGGGCTCAATGATGCCCCCGCGCAGACGCAGCACCAGGTGCAGGGTGGACTCTGAAACGGAGATAAACGTCACCGGGGGGCCGAGAAGCAGCCGCCCCCCCCCCCCCCCCGTGCCTGCACCGGGCCCAGCACTGGCACCTTTCTGGATGTTGTAGTCAGCGAGCGTGCGGCCATCCTCCAGCTGCTTCCCCGCGAAGATCAGGCGCTGCTGGTCGGGGGGGATCCCTGCGGAGGAGAACCGTTAACCGGGGGGTGGGGTGGGTGGGGGGACAGCGGCCCGGCGTGGGCAGCCGCGGAGGGTCCCGGCCAAGCGCACCTTCCTTGTCCTGGATCTTGGCCTTCACATTCTCGATGGTGTCATTGGGCTCCACCTCCAAGGTGATGGTTTTGCCCGTCAGCGTCTTCACGAAGATCTGCATCTTGGCACCGGTCCGCCTGGCGGGGGAGAGCGACAGCCGCGTCACCCCCCCACCCCGCCGCGGCCCGCGCGCGGCTCCCGCCGCAGCCCCAACGCCAGAGCGCGGCCCCAACGCAGGACGGCCCCCGGAGCTCCCCCACCTGCCCCCGGAACCGAGTCCCGCTCCCTGACACCGCCCCCTACGCTCCTCGCCCCGCTCCCGCCTCGCAGCCCGGCCCCGCCGCACGCACCGCGCCGCCTCGCCGCCGAGAAAAGAGCGACCGGAACCGGAACCCGCCCGTCGTGACGTCACATCCGCCCCACCCTCCCCGGCGCGCGCAGCCGCAATGCGCATGCGCCAGCGCCTCGGCGCGGTGTGAGGGAGCGCCGCGGGGCGGGGCCCGGTCTCGGTACCGGCGTGGCTCGGCCTGCGCTCGTTCCTTCGTCCCCACATCGCACAGCCACTGCTCCAAACCCTGTCCCAACCTCAGCCCGGCCCCTCGTCCCCCGCCCGCCCTATCTCCCGCAGGCAGCAGCCGGGCCGAGCCCGGCCCTGGCTGTGTCCTCCCCAGGAACGGAGGGAGCAGGCCCCAGGGCCCTCCCGGCAGCTGCAGCCGCCCCCGCGGGGCACTGAGGTACGGCGCGGGGCCGGGGCTCCTCCAGCGGGAGCGACGCTGCCACGAGGCGGCGGTGGCACGAGGCTGCTCGCAGTCCTGGCCTGCGTGCACGGGGAAATGGCGTTCCTTGAGGAAAACACCCGAACCCCGGGCTGGATTTTCTGTGCCAGCCTCGAAGACAGGGTTTTGCTGCTCTTACGGAATCGTCTGAGTTGGAAGGGATCTTCAAAGGCCATCTGTTCCAACCCCCCGCAATGAACAGGGACACCCACAGCTCAATCAGTGGCTCAGAGCCCCCTCCACCCCTTTGTGTCTCCAGGGATGGAGCATCCACCACCTCTTTGGGCAACCTGTGCCAGTGCTCCACCACCCTTATAGTAAAAAACTTTTTCCTTATATCTAGATGAAATCTCTCCTCTTTTAGTCTGAAACCATTTCTCCTTTTTCTACCACAACAGACCCTGCTGAAGAGAGCCTCCTTCTTTCTTACAGCTCCTTAGGTACACAAAGGCTGCTCTCAGCCCTCCTTGGAGCCTTCCCTTCTCCAGGCTGCACAGCCCCAGCTCTCAGCCTGTCCTTGTAGGGAAGCTGTTCCATCCCTCGGACCATCATTGTGGCCATCCTCTGGATGCACTCCAACAGGTCCATGTGTACTGACTCCACATCTGGACGCAGCGTTCCAGGTGAGGTCTCACCAGAGCAGAGGAACAGATCCCCTCCCTGGGGGATGCCTGGAAACCCAACCATGTCCTGGACTGTGAGGGCACATTGCTGGCTCGTGTCCAGCTTGCCATCCACCTCTGACTCTTCTGGACACACACACAAGAAAGGACAGGAGGCTTTTCAAATCCTCGTTTTACTCATTTGCCCATATCAAGTTGCAGGGTTTGCGCTACAGTGGCAGGTTTGAGGCAGTAGGGAGGATCCTTCAGCCCCTTCTTCACTCAGCCATCTCTTCCCAAAAATAAATGGCCAAAGGAACACGCAAATATAAATACAAGATAGAGAGTTCTCGGGGGCCCCGGCGATGGGGCAGAGCCATGCGCCTTAGTCCAGGTCGTTGGCAGTGTCTTCGTCTGTCAGACTCTGTCCGTTCACGGCCGGTAAATCGTACTGGCCCTGTGATAAATCCTCAAAATCCTGACTCATGGTGGGAGAGATGATGTCGGGGCTCGTGTCGCAGGACTCCGTGCTCTGCTCAGAGGTAGCAATGGTGGTTGTCGTGCTCTTTGGCACCGGGTCGAAGTCGTCGTCGTCTTCTAGAATAGGAGATTCGTGAATGTCTGGAAAGGAAGATGCAGACATTAGTAACTGCTTCAGCCGTGCACAACACCACGATGCGCTGCAAGGCCGGGGATGAGGGGTGCTCTCGCAGAAGGATTTGCTCCTTTGCTTGTACCAGTAATCAACCAAAAACTGATCCCACTTAAATGAGCAGCTATTTGTGGCTTTGTAACTTCCTACACCCACATTCAACATAAGAAAAAAGCTCTCCAGATTCTTAATGCAGCAGCTGCGTGCTGGCAGTCCTAAAGGGCCTGACTCCCACAGGCGGCACTGAAGGCGCGTTCTGGGGAGAGGGAACCTTCACGGGGGAAGAGAACGGATGGAAGCGCGGCAGAAGCAACCACTCACTGCTGAAAGCCTCCGGGTACTGCTTGGCCAGCTTCCCCTTCAGCGTCCTGCGGGAGGAGAGAGCCGGGTTCACAGATGGACACCACGCACACAGATCCCCTCCATCCGCGAGGTCCCCAGTGGCCACCGGGCCATCCCCTCCCGCCGCTGCCTACCGGATCCGACGGAAGATGCTGTCGAGGTCCTTCTTCATCTCCACCAGCGTCTTGGTGTGGTGCAGGAAGCGCTCGTTCATCTGCTGCATGCGCAGGCTCGACAGGTTGTTGAAGTTGAGCAGCATCTCATTCGTCTTCTCGAAGCGATCCAGCCTGCGTGGGGAGCGGCAGCTCGCGGCAGTTCCCACGGTTACATGCGGGCACTGGGGGCTGCCGCTCGCACGGGACCCCGCTTCCCCCGGGACTCACATGTTCTTCTGAGCCTGGATGATAGCGTTCACGTCCTCGGCGTTCACCATGCCCAGCACCCGCCCGCAGAACACCCGCGAGGCCGTGGGCTCCATCGCGCCGCTGCCTGAGGGACTGCGCTGCTCAGCGCCCCGGGACCCCCGGCCCCCGCCGTGCCCGGTAACGGAGCCCCCCCTCCCGCTTCCCGGTAACGGCGTGGGCACGAGCCCTTCTCGGTAGCCACGCCCCTCCCGCGGCAGCACCGGGGGCCGCTCCTTTCCCTCTCCCTTCACATGACGGGAGCGGCACCGGCGGCCGCGCCTCGCTTCCGGGTGCGGGGTCACGTCGAGCGCGACCCCGTGGCGTCACCGCGCACGTGCGTCACGGCGCTGGGCCGGAAGTGGTAGCGGTTGGGCCGAGGGAGGGGACCGGGAGCCCCAGGGCCGCCTCGGTACCGGAGCTCAGACTCGGGGGTCTCCTGGGCGATGGCCCGGCCGCGCAGGGGTTGAGCGGCGCGGGGAACCTCCGGGGGCATTCGTCACCCCCAGCCCGCGTAGGCGGGACACTGAGAGCTCACCGGGGCTACGGGCGGCGGGGAACACCTGCCCGGCGGGGGTCCCGGACCCGCGGAGCAGGTGCGGTGCGGCGGCCCCTTTAAGTCCGCGGCGCGCCGCTCTCGGCGCATCGATGAGGAGCGTTGGCGTCATCCAATGGCGTCGGTGGGGCGGGAGGCGGCGGCCCAATGGGAGCGCGGGGGCGGGGCCAGCGGACTCAGGTTCGCGGGCAGGTGGGAGCGGCGGGGGGCGCGCGGCGGCCGTTGCTAGGGGGAGTCCCGGCGCGTGACGGGGACGGTGACGTGGGGACCCCCGCCGGGCGCGCGCGCGGGAGAAAACACGTGGTGGAGGGGGGCGCGCGGGGCGGTGCTTCCAGGGGCTGGAACCGGTGCCTGGGGCCTCCCCGGTCCGGCCCCAACAACCCTGCCGGGAGAGCCCCGTGCGCTCCGGAGCCGCGCGGGGAGTGCTGGCGGCCTCGCCCCGGTGACCGTAGCGCCGGCTGTTCCTCTCTCCCGCAGAGTCGCTACTCTCCCTGCTCCGCCACGATGGCTTCCAGCGGGGACGAGACGAGCAGCGGCTCCCCGGGCCAGGCAGGCACTGGTACCGAATCGCCCTGCCCGGAACCGGCTGTGGCCGGCACCGCTCAGCTGGACAGCGCAGAGGATTTCGAGGTTCTAGAGGAGGACGAGGACGACCTGAGTGAGCTGCCACCACTGGAGGACATGGGACGGGCGCGGGGACCACTGCAGGAGGACTCCCAGTCCTCAGAGCAAGGCCCAGGGGGAGCAGCTGACGATCCCCAGGAATGGCTCGATGTCTTGGGTGAGAGTAGGGCAGGAGGGTGGCAGGGCATTCCCAGTATGCTTTGTCCGCTACAGAGGCTGAGTGTTGGGTTGGAAGTGAGGTTCTCCCTTCTGTACTATGGGCTGACCACCTCCGGCTTCTCTTGGCCCAGGGAGCGGCTTGCTGAAGAAGAAGACACTCATGCCAGGTCAGGGGGTGGAGAGCCGCCCCCGCAAGGGCCAGGAGGTGACTGTCCGTCTGAGGGCCACGCTGGAGGATGGCAGTGTGGTGGAGGAGAACCCCCGCCTCACCTTTACCCTGGGAGACTGCGATGTATTGCAGGTGGGGCTTGGAGGAAGCCGCCCTGATGTGTGCAACTTCACCCTGGGGGGAGACTTGGGGTTAGCAATGTCCTTGTTGGAGTCAGGATTGGCCCCTTTGCTCACCTTCTCCTGCAACATTGCTCCCTGTAGGCTCTGGACCTCTGTGTACAGCTTATGGAGATGGGAGAAACGGCTTTGATCATGTCAGATGCCAAGTACTGCTATGGTGCACAGGGCAGGTGAGCATAGAAAGTGTGGAATGGGATAGGGTAGGCCAAAACAGGGCAATGACAGCTGTCCCCAGTCCCCACTACCTCAACCTGGGCTCCTGCGGAGCCCCTGTGGCTCTGCTGTCACCTCTGGGATTGGTGAAGTTTGCAGTGGAGCCAGGCCTGAGCATGGCTTTGTGCCACTGCAGGAGCCCCGACATCCCACCCAACGCGGCCCTCACACTGGAGGTGGAGCTGCTGGAGGCTCAGGATGCACCAGACCTGGAGCTGCTCAGTGGGAAGGAGAAGATAGGCCTGGCCAACCGCAAGCGGGAGCGTGGTAACTTCTACTACCAGCAGGCAGATTATGTGCTGGCCATCAATTCCTATGATATCGCTCTCAAAGTCATCAGCTCCAGCTCAAAAGGTACCTGCTGCTGCCGTGAGTGAGGGCTGCCTGCACTTCCTTCCTGTTGTAACCCATCTCTGGGGTCTTTGCAGTTGATTTTACCCCAGATGAGGAGGCTGAGCTGCTGGACGTGAAGGTGAAATGTCTCAACAATCTGGCAGCCTCTCAGCTTAAACTGGACCATTATGAGGCAGCCCTGAAGTCCTGTAACCTTGTTCTGGAGCATCAGCCAGGGAACATCAAGGCACTTTTCCGAAAGGGCAAGGTGAGGTGTTGCCATCCCTCCTCTGCAGCAGGGTTGGGGAGGGGCGGGGGGCACACCTCAGTCACCTCCCTCAACCCCCACCTCACCTTCCAGGTCCTGGCCCAGCAGGGCGAGTACAGAGAGGCCATCCCCATCCTAAAGGCGGCTTTGAAGCTGGAGCCTTCAAACAAGGTAGGCTGGGTGTCCTCAGGGCTCTGTTCTTGTGGTCGTGTCCCTACAAACCTCAGTGTCCCCCACTGCTGTCACCAGTCTCCTCCATGCAGGGGTGGTGCACTGAGTGTCAGCACCCAGTGCTGCAATACCTGAACTTGGCTGAGATTGTGGGTTCCTTATCTCCATGTTGCGAGACTCTCTTGTTGTCCTTTGGCCCTTGTGGTAGCAGGGCTCTCTGCCAGCTCATCCCTGTTTCAGCAGCTCTGCCTGCATGGTCTGGCTTCCCTGGTGGCTTGTGCCATCGCTACGAGAAGTGAGGCAGAGCCAAGTACTTGCCATCTCGCTCAGCAGCCTGCAGTGTGATTCATTGGGCGGCCCCAGCAAGCCCAGACCTCGGTCCAGCGCCCAGGCCGGAGCAATCTCTGGGTCAGGAATTTCCTGTTGGTTAATGATCAGCTGCAGGACTGAAGCCTCAGGGAAGTCAAAAGCCTCAGCAATGCTGGGAAATGGCCCCAGCAGGAGCAAGGCTGGGAGCAGCAGGGGAGGTGCTGCCTGCAGTGGAAGCTTTGCTCCTGCATTGGCTCCTCGGTTTTATCCACCTCTTTTGTGGGCATTTCACCAAAGCATCACAGTTCACCTCGTGTTCCCTGGTGCCTGAAGGTCACGGGCAGCATGGAGCCCTGCAGGTGCTCGATGATCTTCACAGCACCCAGGGACCTTGTGCTCTGAGAGCCCTCATGGGGAAGGGCACGTGGGGTCTCCAGGTAGCACTTAGGCAGAGCGGGCAGCTTGGAAGAGGTGGGGGAGCAGCACTGGGACTACAGGGATGAGGGATGCTCTCCCCGCATGCCCTTCACGTCATTGCTGCTGGTAGGGCTGCAGCTCATCAGCCCATCTGGGTGAAGCTTTTAATTGAAAAGGAGCAAAAATCAAAATGCCCGGCAGTGACGTTACCGGTGAAACCACAAACAAATTACTGGCCTCTCCAGCTGCTTGCTGGGATTCGCGGGGATGTGGCAGTGCTGCTCCAGACGGCAGCGTTAAACACACATTAGTGAGTCACAGCGATGGCTACTGGTGGTGAAAACAGACTCGAGAAATGCTCCACCTGCCCTTGGATGAGGAAACCTGGTTGGGGCTGCCAGCACCTCCTAACTGGTGCAGTCCTTCAGGTCTCTTTCTAACCCCTTGGAAATTCACCATTGTGGAGATGCTGTTTGTCCGACACCAAAGCACCAAACCCAGCGGGTTTGCACCCTGCAGACCTCCAGAGCCTTGTGTTCAGGTGCCATGGCTTGGCGGTGCCCTGGCTGGTCGCTGTCCTGGTGCTTTGGGGCAGCCTCAGAGCCGCCTGCAGCACAGCATCCCCAGCAGAGGGCACAGCACAGCTGTGGCACCCGTGTGCCGCCTCCACCACATCCTGCTGCCACTGTTGGCTGGTGACATCGGCCCCCTCCACCACGGAGCAGGTCCCAGAGCCCTCGTGGTGCAGGACGCAGCAGGACATCCAGGTTTTGCCACAGTCTGGCTTCAGAGCAGGCTTGGTGTGAGCCTGCTTTCCCAGCCTTTTTCCAGACAGAAATGTGGAAGAGCTTTGGCTGGTCTCCTCCTTTGGCAGAAACTTTTCCACCTCGATTAAAGGAGAAAATCCTTTCCCGATGCCTGCCATTGGCTTCAGGCTCCTCTCCCCGCTGCCAGCAGGTGTTCCTTCATGTCACTTCCACAGGAAACAGGCTGCCAGCAAGGAGAAGCTTCTGCGGACAAAAAGGATGGGGCGTGCTCAGAGCTGCATTTTTAGGAGGCTTTGGCAGTATCACTCTAGAGGGGATGATGAAGGTTCTGAGGGTCCTGAGCAGGCAGGAAACCATGAGCCAGCCTGGTGCAGCCCCTCCATGCAGGGGAGCGAGGCAGCATCAAGCCATCAGCTCCTGCATGGCCAGGGGGGCCTCAGCCTGCTGTTATCTGCACCGTGGTCCCTGTCCCCTCCCCTGCACCATGGGTTTGATAACCACCATGCTGCACTCTTCTCCCCAGACCATCCATGCCGAGCTCTCAAAGCTGGTGAAGAAGCACGCGGACCAGAAGACGGTGGAGACAGAGATGTACAGGAAGATGCTTGGGAATCCCGGCACCGGCAGTGCCCCGGTGAAGTGCAAAGACAAGCTGCCCTGGGTAAGGGCTGGTGCTGGCATACAGGGGGATGGCAGAGCGCTGGGGCCACCCCTGGGGTGGGGACTGCAGGGGATGGGTCCCTTAGGACCAATGTGGTGCTGCTCCTGGGCGGGGGGGGCTGCCAAAGCGAGCCACTCTGGGCCGAGGGCCAGGAAATCGCTGATAGCCGCGGTGCTGCCGCCGCTCTGCCTGGCGATGGCAGCTGGAGGCTCTGGACTTTGCTCTCAGCTGGCTGTGCAGGTGGAAAGCGCTGTCAGCTGGGCGGCACACGCTGTCCCCTCGGACGTGCCGGCCACGCGCCGGGCAGAGCCGACGCAGCACTTGCCTTTTTGGGCTGTGTTATCTCGGATGCGCGTCGGGAGCTGTGCGCTGCCCCGCGGCCCCGTGCCAGCAGGCACGGCTGCACATCCCGGCTGAGGGGCGTCCCGTCACATTGCCAGTTTTTCTCTCCTCTTCAGTCCATCCCCTGGAAGTGGCTCTTCGGTGCGACAGCCATCGCGCTTGGTGGTGTGGCCCTATCTGTGGTCATCGCGGCAAGGAACTGAGGACGGCGGTGGGGGGCCCGGCGCTGGGATGTGCCTCGCTCCTGCCAGGGTGTCCATGGGGCTCCGCTCCCCTCCCGCTTCCCTGTGGACTCGCGGTACAGATGCTCTCCTGGCAGGAGGTACCACGTCCCCCCCACCCTGACCATCACCCCCACACCTCGTCCTGTTGGGGACAGAGCCGCAGGCAAAGCAGAGACCCCGCAGCCCTGAGTGCGTCAGGGGCAGCCTGACCTCCTGCGAGTGCTGCACGCAGTGACTGTTCCCAGCAGTGGGACCCGGGGAGGATGCAGCGGGCCCCGGCGCTGCTGTGATCCTGGCACAAGGCTGCTGGAGGAAGCTGGCTGGGTGTGAGCCCACTCTAAGGGACGTGGGGTGGATGTGCCTGGGGCACGTGCAATGAGATTCCCCCTGAGCTGAGGGGCTGCCGGGGAGCCCCAGCTCTGCCCTCCCCCTCCCCGCTCAGCATTTCCCCAGAGCGTGCAATGCCCACAGAAAGCCAAAGAACCCCGTGGAGTGAAGGACACAGAGAGAAGCACCATAGCCTGTGTCCAAGCTGATCATGTAGGTCCGGCCCTGCGGGGTCCCCCTTCCTGCCCTGCAGTTCCCCCCAGCCATGGGCCCACAGCCGCCAGCCCCGCTCTCAGCTCCGCTCCCAGGGGCCGTACGCACTGTCCCCCGACCCCGAACCAACTGTGAACTCCCAATAAAGGACAATTCGTGCACGGCTGGGCCTTGTTCTTCCCAGCGTGGGGTGCAGCAGTCCAACAGGGGCTGGGAGCTGCTGGCTGGGGGGCAGTGGGGAATTTTCTTGGGTGGGGGGAGTCACGCACATGGAAATAAAACCAACTCTGGCCCCAAGGGCTGCCCCTGGCAGAGGCTCCCTTTGCCCTTCGTGGGAGGGGGCCTGCGTACCCCCAGACTGTGCCTAGGGGCAGATGCTCTGCGGGAAGTGCGTGTCTGGGACCCTCGGGGCGTTGTGCCAGGCTGACGAGGGGGGGTTCCCCCACCACCTCCCGGGGACCCTCCGGGTACCGCCCGCCCGCAGCCCCCGGGTGCCCCTGCGGCCGCCCCAAACCACCCTTCCCGCCATGCCCCGCGGTCATCTTTTGCATATCCCCGCCCCTCCCTCTCGTCACCCAATCCGCTGCGGCGCCCTGTGAAGCTCGGCCAATGGGAGCGCGCTCTGCCCACCTCCTTCCCCCAGCAACAGGCTCTCCGGGTGGGCGGAGCCCTCCGAGCTCCGCCTCCAGCCGGTCATGAATAATGCACGAGGGGGGCGTGGCGGCGGCGGAGGCCCCGGCGGCCCAGGCGCGGAGGGGGAGACGGTCCCAAGATGGCGGCGCTGCAGGCGGAGCGCGGGTACGGGCTGTCCTGCGGCCGGCTGGGCCGCGGCACCCGCGTCTCCGTCTTCCACGTGAAGCTGACGGAGAGCGCCCTGCGCGCCTTCGAGAGCTACC
>NC_034435.1:3942513-3975047 GCF_002078875.1 Numida meleagris
CCCCCCCCTCCCCACCGCAGCTCTCAGCCGCGGGTCCCGGCGCTGCCCTCTCCTCCTCTCGCGTTCTTTTCCCCCTTTCCCTGGGTCTCAGTGCCGCCCTTCACCTTGCCAGCAGCCGGAACCCAACCCGCTGCCAGCTCTGTAGGATAAACCATATGTTGTCACAACACTATTTTTAATTTCGGGTGTGGGTTACATCACAGCCCCGCGTTGGGCAATCTCCGTGCGAGGACGGACGTAATTACTGTTCCAAGGTTTATCAACTTGTCTTTTAATGAGCGCTTATCGGCGTTGTGAGAAGTCAGCGGCGATAGAAGGGGCCTCGGACAGGCTGAGCGTTTCGATTATTTTTTCTCTTTAAAAAAAAAAAAAAAAAAGAAGAAGAAAAAAAATGAAAGAAATGGGGCCTGTGTATTAGGAAGGTCTTTTCCTTTGGGGGAGGGCGAGTAGGAAGGCTGCGGGCAGCTGCGCTCAGTATTTTGGGAAGCTATTCTGGGTCGCGGCGCCGTGAATAGTGGTGTTTATTTTCCAAACGCTGTTTGGTGGCCATCGGCCACTAATGAACTTTGCTTCCTTCCCCGCCACCCAAAGGAGCAGCAGCCGGAGCTGCCGAGCAGGGAGGGACGGCAGCGCTGTTTGTGCAGTGAATAAGGCAGCAATTAGTGGCCGTGAGCGCACGCACTGCGTTGGCCCGGTGAGTTTCCCCACTCGCGGAGTGTGGCGATGGGGCAGCGGTGTTGGCGCACCCGGGGCGGCTGTTTGCTGCTCTGGGCCGTGATTTAATTTTGGTAAATGGGGGGGGGGGGGGGGGGAAAATGGGCACAGACTTCAGCTTGGTTTGAAGCGTGGTTGGAACCGGTGGCGGCGGCGTTGTGCCCTGTGGATCGTGGCCCCGGAGCAGCACTGCTGGTGCTGGTGCTCCTGAGGCCCTCGTGGTGTTGGTGCAATGCCCACGGATGGGGCAACAGCTTCGTTGGCTTGAGTTGTTCTTGACCCAAGGATAAAGCATTGGGGCGGCATCATCCTAAAACGATCACCTGCTTGGGCCTGCTCCTCGGGGTTGGAGCACTCGCGTTTCTTTAGTGGGGCCATGGAGCAGGTGGCAGGGCGATGTCCGTCCCTCTTGGGCCCTGGGATCTGCTGGGTTTCTGTCTCGGGGCGCGGTGCTCGCATGGAAGGAGCAGAACCCGCGTCACCCGCTCGCACCTCCCAGCAGTCGCTGCCCGCCGGGCCCTGCAGCTGAAGGCTGAGCGTTGGTAAACGTGTCCCAGAGCAGCCTGTGTGCTGCTGAGATGGAGCCGGCCTTGTCCCGCAGCCTAAAACAACGCTCAGCTCTCCAAGGAATGTGCTCTGCGTTAGCTCGCCTGCGTTAGCCACGCGCTGGATGGGTCCAGGCTCTGCTGGGCCTCCCCGTGTCTTCAGTCCCCTCCGCTCTCCAGGCCGAGCACCTGGGGGGCTCTGTGCCCCCGTCCTGCTTTCCTCCCGCAGCCTTTGCCCTGGGTCTCGTCCTTCTCCCCCATGACAGCCGTGGTGTTACCCTGCCAATAAACCCGGGTCCCCCCAGCACGCAGCGCTCGTCCTTTGCTTTCTGCCCCTGCCTCGTAGCAGCATCGCAGCGCTTCTGGGTGAGCAGATCTCCACTGAGCACCGCACGCAGAGCCGTGTGCTGCCGGCGGTCAGCGTGTGCCATCGGTGCTGGGGCCGTGCAAGGCTGATGACCGCTCCTGGAACTTCCCCGCTGGGAATTTCCCATATTTATCAGAAACCAGCTGCGGTTTTAGGAGCAGCGCTCACGCAACCGCTTGATTTCTGATTAAAAAGTGACGTGAGCGCGACCGCGCTCCTCTCCCCGTGCGGCCGCCCCCGTGTCCCCGCCGCCGCTGGCTGATTCCTGGGGAGCTTTGGCAGGTGCACGGATATCCAGGGGGGGCTGAACTGAGCTCACCCCAGCTCTGCCCCACGCTCTCAACCCGGTGTTGGATCTGTGGTCTGCTGCTGGCGCTCCCCACATCCCCTTCCCCGCGCGCCGCAGGATGGTGCGGCAGAAGCCGTTTCCTGAAGGGTTGAGCGGATCCTTTGCAGCCGCCGGTGCTGAAATATCTTCTCCAGAGCCGGGTTTCAGGGCAGGCTGCTGTGCTTGAAGAGCAAACTGCAAAATGAAGGCTGCTGCTGCGGGGTCCGTAGGGCAGCGCGTGGCTGCGCTGGCGGCTGTCGCAGGTGTCGGGAGGAGAGCGCTGCTCCTTCTGAATCAGAACGCACTGAGTTATCTCCGGGCTCTCTGCATCATTCCTCCTCTCCCGTAACCTGTTTTTTCCTGTCCTTTTAACTCACTGATGCTGTCGTCCGTCAGAATTGAAGCTGTTACGCCATCGGGAACATGAGACGGGTGACATGAGTGAGTGAATCAGCCCGGAGGAGGCTGGGGAAGGAAGCTCGCAGCTCCAGCTCAGCCATCAGCAGAAATGGGACGGGACGTGCCGAGCTCGGCGCTGACCCGGCTCAGGGAAGGGGCCGGGGCGACGCTTTGCATCGTTCCTCAGGAATGCCTTGGCCCGTGGTAGTTTCCTTTCAATTATTTAGGGCAGCTTTTTCTCTCGACCATACACCGTTTAGATCCGCTCAAATTATAGATTCGTCTCTATAGTTTTCAAATTGCACGGGAAAGAACCGTCTGTAATTTACATCTAAAGTGACGTACAGTTGCTATGGGATTCGGTGGCAAATTATAAACCCATTATGCTTTTTTTTTTGATGCTGGTGCTAGCAGGCCACAGCAGTAGGTCTAATTGGTGATGTGCCAGAGGAAAATGGAAACTTTGGGGCAGAATCCGTGGGACCGACAGTGCTTTTTTTTTTTTCCTTTTTTTTTGGGTCATGTTCCGTTTTTATCAGCAAATCACCCACCTTCAGAGGATGTGATTAATCAGAGAAGTTGAGTTTGGCCTTTTCGTAACTTTTTGCTTTCTAAGAATTCTGGGGGGAGCAGACTTGATGTCGAACCCCTTTGGTTTCTGCGAGGCTGGGTTTGTTTTAAGGCACGTGACAGGAGCGATTTTGCTCTCGGATCAATGGATCCAGCAGCTGGGCTGGGTGGTTGTGTGCATTGCCCAGCAAGACTCAACCTGTGCTCCCTTTCAGCTTGCTCTGTCACTGGTTTCATACTGTGCTGAACCAGCAGCCAAGGTGGGAACGCAGGTTATCATTTCTGTGGAAGCCGTCATCCGTTCTCACACCTGTGTGGGGCCCTCTGCTGAGTTGTGTGCTCAGGGCTCAGGCTGTGGGGCGGCTGTGGGGCCGGGGCCACGCGGGCACCCCCCGGCCCTGGGTTCTGGGGCAGCACAGAGTGCTCTGTCCTGTTCCGTGGGTTGTGTCAGAGCTGCTTGGCACGGGATGGGGCTGTTGAAATCGCTCACTTTGCACCGCGCTGGCTGCTGGGGGGGGAGGGGGGGAAAGGGGTTTGCTTGGGAAAGCATTGAGGTCTCGCTGCCGAACGGACGTGCGAGCTCCCACCCCGCTCCGTGTCAGCTCAGCGCTGTCTGTAACTTCAGAGCGTGAACTTGCGAAGCATCTCCAGATCCCCGGCGTTGGTGCGTGCTGAAAAATGGGAAGAGGCCGTCTGCATGCGTCACTCCGTGCTCGTTTGTGCCAGCTAATCCACGGGAGGAGAATACGTTTTGGCTGACGGAGCGGTTTTGCTGCTCGTGCACAATAGAACGCGTTGGGATGGCTGCGGGGCCGGGGGTGCGGGGGGTGGCACATGGCTGGGGTGAGGATGGAGCCCGCTCCGAGTGATGGAGGTGAACGCTGCTTCTGGAGGAGCTTTGGTCTGAAGTGAGCTTCAGTTCTGGTGGGAAGCGATGCCCGATAACGAGGGCTGTGCTGATGTTTCACACGGAGCCGTCACCTGCGCTGCGCTCCTGCCCCTGACCTGGGTGCACTGTCCAGGAGAGGAGCTTGGATTTGCTGTTCAGAAGAGTTTTCTCGGGCATTGCTTGGAAACCTCCAGCGTACACCAGGCAACGGCTGCCCGCCGTGGTAACCCAGCGTTGCCTTCTGGCTTCATTTTCTGAAGAACCGCTGTGCTGAAGGGCTCCAGAGCCGCCCTGCAGCGCGTGGTGCCCGCAGCCCTGCCCCGCTCCGGCCAGAACGCAGCCTGGAAAAGCACGGCTCCGTGCGCCTGGTCCCTCCTTTCTTTACATTGGACCGGTGCCTCTTCAATTTAAAGAAACTGGCATTTGTTTAACTCGAAAAGAGGTCACCGCGTGCGGGTGCGCTGCGAGGCCGGCCCCGGTAACCGTCCTGAGCTCGCCTTGCGCCCAGGAGAACGCTTCTCCTGAAGCTTCCCTGGAACCCAGGGCCTCTCCCTTCGCTCCCTTAGTGCCACGAGCACCAGGTGAAGCTCCTTGCCCAGGTGTGTTCCTTCCAAGCCCGGCCAGCAGCCCTGCAGGGTGGACGGAGCGCTGCCTTGGTCCGTGTCCTTGCGCCCAAAGGATCCATATTTTTCTAAAACCGAAGTGCAAGACGCTAATTTAATCTTTCTTCCATACTCTTACTCACCGAGGGCCCGTTCTGCCGCGGGCTGCGATCAATACGCTCTGTGCCAGTTGTGGTTATTTGAATCATGTTTCCACATTTCAGTGTCTAGACTGGCTGTTTGTGCACGTTGTGTTGTACCTCTCCAGCTCCAGCGCTGATTTCAGTTGTTTTTGGCTCTTGGTTTCTCTGAGAAAGTGAAGCGGGCCGCGTTGCTGTCTTCCACGGTCCCTGCAAAGAGGGGCAGGTGGGATCTGGCAGGATGTACATCGCTTCTTGAGCTCCGTGCCACCGCTTTCCTCTCTCCTTGGTGACCGCAGGGCAGTGGCTGCAGGTGCATCTCCCCGGTTCCTGTGCCGGGAAGAACGTGCTGCGAGCAACGAAACCTGCGATAAGCAAGCAGTGTAGAAATGAAAAAACCTGATCATCCGCATCGCTAAGGGCATTGCTTGGGATCGGAGCGGCCTTTAACAGACTGCGGTGACTGCGTGGCTTGTAGCGAGCGGCTCTGCTGCACGTGCAGGTGTTTGGATGGGCCGGGGTCCTGAGCTCGGGACTGAGCTGGGCTGAGCGCGTTTGCGTCGGAGAGCGGAGCTCCCGGTGTACGGTGACGTGAGTTATGGATAGACGGGTGAAAGAAATCATGTTCGCAGCTTGTAATTAACTGCTGCAGCTCGCTGCCGTGAAATGTCAAAGGCTTAAGTGCCTCTGAACGAGGAGCAGCGGCCGCGCGGTATGCAAAGCAAGGGGCTGTGGTTGCGGCTGCTCCACGCATCCCTGCAGCGCGCCGCTGCGCCCCGGGGCTTCGCCCAGCTGTCCCTGCAGCCCCAGCCCCGCCGTGAGACCCGGGGTTTGGGATGGGGGGGGAGGAAGCCGGCTGTCCCACCCTGCCCCAGCCTGGGCACGTGGAACCCGAGCGCTGCGTGCCCGTGGGCAGGCTGTGTGTATTGCCCGGGGTGTGCGCAGCGTGGCACAGCTCCACACGTGGCTCAGAGCGGAACCGGGGGCGATGGCAGCTGCACAGGGGCACGGCCCTGGGGGTCTGCTCCGTTTGGGCCCCACTGGCAGCACCAGGGCTGGGCTCCGAGCTCCGGCTCCCGCTGCGGTGAAGCGGGTTGGGGGATGCCAGCAGCTCCTGTTGGTGCTTCCAGCCCAAACCGTGACCTCTGCTCCGCCTGCCTGCAGAATTAAGGACTTCTTCTGCTCCCACAAATGGTTTCTTGAGCAGCGCGTAGGAGCTCGGCTGACCACTTTCTTTTGCAGAGTGCAATCTGTTGGCACGGCCTCACTGCTGGTCCCGTCCCCGTGCCCCATATCTGCATCGTGCAGGGGATGTTCAGCGAGAAAAGCACTGCAGTCACACGGAGCAGCCGGCTGCGAGGTCTGCGTGCGTCCCGTGTCGCCGTGCACCCTGAGCTTGCACAAGTGCAGTGCACTGCTGCTGCTCCTCGTCCACATCCCATAGGGAAGCAGGACTCTGTGAGGGGGAGGAGGATGTGGCCGTGCACGGGGTGCTCTGCCCGGAGCACAGCAGCAGCTCTGCAGTGCACGGCTCCGCTTTCATCTGGAGAAATGCAGCAATGGGAAGGGGGAAGTAAGAACGGGGAAAGTAAAGCACGCTTGCCCTTTATAAAAGCAAATGGGATATCTTCAATCTGTTTCAAATATGCACTTCAGTTGACGTGGAGCGTAATGGTGATTAAAACCAATGGCAAACATTTTTTTTCCGGAGCGTGATTTGGAAACGGTTACGAATGTAACAAAGACTTTGTTCAGAATCCGTGGGGAAGGCGCACGAGTGCTTGCTGCGTTACCACGTCGGGCACTTCCTCTGCTGCCCTGTGACCACGTTGCCATCTCTGCCATCTCCCTGCAGGTGAGGGCTGTCATGGCACGGCCGATGGGGTCCCTCCTCCACTCGAGGCCCTTTAGCTCAGTATTGAGCCCTTTAGCTCGATATCAGGGCTGTTCACTCGTCCTTAAGAGTAAATGGGTGGACTCAGGCAGGAGGAAGAAGCATGCTTCTGTTTGAGCCGCTGCAGAAAGCAGGATGCTTCGCTCCTTTGTGGCCCCAAACTTGGGCAGGTGCCTGTTTGGAGACCTGACGTGCCAGCCCGCTGCCGGGCAGCTCTCACGATGGGCTGCGGGCTGCAGGGCATCCCCAGCTTCACAGCACAGACCCGCTGGGGCTGTGGGGCTGGCTGTGGGGCTGGCTCAGCCTCTGGTTACTTGGCAGAGGCGATGTGTTTTTGCTGTTCTTATCTGAATTTTTATTTTTCGTGCTTGTTTTTGGAATTCGTTGTAACTTGAACCTTCGCAAGTGTCCTTGCAAGGGGAGCGAAGAAACGTCCGATTTCTTATTTTGTTTTCTTTTTTCGAGGGGTCGGTTTTGCCAGTTTAGAAGAGTATGCTCTTTCTTTCGCTGTTTGTCGCTGTATTTTTGGAGCAGGTTTGTTCCCAGCCACCCTGGCAGTGCAAATAGAGACGCAGCTGAAACAGAGCGGGTTCTGTGCCTCCGCAGCAGAGGGAGCACCCCCCACCTGTGGCCCCGGCTGCCCCTGCACCCCTGTGCTGGGAGGGCATGGGGATGTGGGGGTGCACCACGGTGGGTTCGTTAATGCTTGCAGATGGAGTTCTTGGGGGTGGAATCCCTCTGGTAGAAAAAACTGTCCTTTATGACTGCTTTATTGCTTATTCTCCCATGGATTAGAGAATGGTTTGGATTGGGAGGGTCTTTGACGATCGTAGAACCATGGAGTGGTTGGGTTGGAAGGGGCCTTGATGATCATAGAACCATGGAGTGGTTGGATTGGAAGGATCCTTGACGATCATAGAACCATGGAGTGGTTGGATTGGAAGAGTTCTTAATGATCATAGAACCATCGAATCACAGCATGGTTGGGTTGGAAGGGACCTTACAGACCCCCAGCCCTACCCCTGCCATGGGCTGGGTGCCCCCCCAGCTCAGGCTGCCCAGGGCCCATCTGTGGCCTCGGGCACCTCCAGGGATGGGGCCTCACCATCCTCTGGTAAAGGATTTCCTCTTTGCACCTAGCCTAAATTTCTCCTCTTTTACTTCAAAGCCATTCCCACTGCTCCTGTCCCTGTAGTGAGATGGCAGCAAATCCCAGCAACTCAGTGTCATTAGCGTTGAACGTTGACAGTGACACCGTGTTCCCCAAATTCTGGTCACCCCTTGAGGTATCTGTGATGCTCGAAATCAAGCAGCAGCATGAGCCCCTCGCTGCAGCCTGGGGGCTGGCAGGGCATTGCTGGTTGGGATCTGTGGGATCCTTTAGGATCCTGCTGGCCACGCCGGCTCAATGAGGAGTATCTGAAGTTTGTCTTAAGAGGAGCTTGGGCAGAGCAGTGATGATGCTTCCCGTGAGGTGTCAGTGGGATGTAGCTGGGCACGAGGAGCGGACCGGTCCGGGCTTGTTTTCCTGCGCTCAGCAGTGCGTGCTCTGGGTGAGATCTGTCCCGGACCAGTTAGTCAATCCGAGCTCTGAATTACCTTTCTATATTTTCTCTTGCAAGAAAAGCAGCAGAGCGGCGTGGCAGATAAGGATCACCGCGGCGTTTCAGAAACTCGCCCGAGCCATCTGCTGAGAGCGCATCGTCGGGTGAATCAGCCCCGGTGTCTTAATAGGTCCGAAAATAAATGGCGCTTTCGTAAGCAGGAGCGGCGGGTTGGAAGCGCTGTGTTTTCTGTAGGAGATTGCAGTGGAGAAAACGCTCGTTACGGGGCGGCCTCGGGGCAGCGTTGTTCATTAACCAGTGGCCGCCGCTGTTTACCCGGCGCGATAAGCGCGGCGCGGGGCGCTGCCGTCACGGCTGCCCTCCTCCTCCTCCTCTTCCTCCTCCTCCTCCTCCTCCTCCTCCTCGTGGCTCTGGGTGCTGCCACGTGGGGTTCTGCACTGCCAGGCCGCCGTGCCTCTCTCCAGCTCAGGAGCCGACCCTTCCTTCTGTTCCTTGCAGCCTGGTAACGCCGCGCTCGGTGCAGAGCTCGTGCAGCAGTGTGACGTGCGTGGGGCAGCGCTCGGCCCTCGCTTTCGGTGGCGTAACGGGGTTTTGGTTTCTCGTTATGCAAAGCAGCGCAGGTGTGTGGCAGCAGCTCCCCTGCGCTCAGCAGCAGAGCGCCGGCAGCTCTCCCGTGGTGCCCACGCTGTCGCAGTGTGCTCTCAGAAGCCGAGGCTGGCCCTGCTCACGCAGCCGCGTTCCCAACGTGTCCCTGCCGTGGGCTGGGGCTCCAGGCCGCCGTGGTGGGTGTCCAGTGGCTCTCCTAGAGTCGCAGAGTTGTCAAAAAAATAAAAAAATAAAAAACCCAAATGATTGGAAACGCAGAGGTTGGCGGAGCACAGGGGGAAGTGGGAATATTGGAAGTGTTTTCCAAGATTTATTTTGCACGGGGCGTTCTCGCTGCCTGCACCCATTCAGGGTTTTTCTGAGGCTCGGAGCTGGAGCGCAGCGGTGCTCAGCGGAACCCGGCGTGCACCCTCAGAGTGCCCCTCTTCCTTTCTGCCAGGCAGGCTTGGAGCTGGCTGACGATCCTGGAATACTTTGGCGTTCCGGAATAACTGGCGTTTAAACCAATCCTTGCTTTTCAGTAGAGCTTCGAGGTTGTGGTTTTTAATCTCTGCCTTCGCTGTAGTCTCCAAGCTTTCCGGAGCGGTGAGTTAAGTTGTTGGCCCGTCCTTAACGCGCTGCTCCTCCTTCCTTTGTGCCTCTCCTGCTGCTCTGTGTGGGGCCTGTGCTGTCCGGCCGTCTCCATGCGCTGTGCAGGTTGCAGGGGTCTGCCTCAAGCCGGTGCTGCGGGGCAGAGCCGTGTTCTGAGCTGCAGGAGGTGGCAGCGCCCGAAGCGCTTCCCTTAGGATGTCCAGGAGCTTTTTGCTTGCTTCGGAGATGTGCCCACGTCTCCAGACCTCGCCATCAGCCAGCTGTCCTCCCTCCTCTCTGCAGGAGGCTCAGGACGCTTCTCCTATGGCATCTTCTGCAAGGGGAGGGCTCTGGAGGTGCAAGGAACAGAATCTAAAGCCCCGTCATGATCCTTGGCTCATGCAGCTGTTAAGTAAAACCTGCAGGGAAAGCAGAGCTGCTGTTCACCTGTCGCAGAGCTGGGAACTGGGGATGATTCCGTTTCCCGCTGCCAGTTGTTATGGTTTGGTTTTTTTCCTTGTCTTTAACCCTGAGTTATTTACCTTCCTGTCCCATCTGTAACTCGGGGCTGTTGGAGAGCTGGAAGCAGAGCTGCACTGACGCATGCTGAAGTTCTGCCTCGGTATTTCAGTTGGGATCCTCTTTTTCTCCCATCCGAGGAGGTGACCTCGGGGCGGCCGTCCTTAGGAAGGGGCGGTTTCAGGGCTGTGTTCATTTGACACAAAAATGCCTTTTCCCAAAGCTCCATTTCAGCAGCTGGCGGGTAACAATGGGACCTATTTCTAGTTCTGTGCTTCATCTTTCGCCACGGATTTGCCAACGCAGCGTTATCTTTGTACGGGCGCTTTGGGAAACGCTGTTTCGACTTGTTGAGTGCTTTCCCAATTTGATCTGCTGCTGCTGCTGCTGCTCTGGGTTACGGCAGCAAGAAGAGCAGCAATGGGCCTGGCTGCAGGCAGGGTGCTGAGCTCCAGGGGTCGAGACGGGCAGGGCAGGGCGGCCCTGGCTCTGCAGCAGCATGCTGCAGTGGGGCAGAAAGCGCAGGAGCACAGCAAAGGGAACTTCACTTTTCAGGGGAGACACTTGAGTTGTATCAGAGCTACCGGGGTTTGTGCTCCGAGGGGACCTCCTGGGATCCCGCACGGGAGCGGCTTGCTGTGCTCGGGTAGTTGTTCTGCAGCAGGCCTGTGTTTGGTTGAGTATATCTAATTGATTAGCAGACCGCTGCCGTCCGCTGTGCTCCGCGTGGGAAAATTGCACGGGGATGCGAGCGCGCTCTTTTTCCCTCTGATCTGTGCTCCTCTGGGGAGGTGGGAGTTGGCTCCCGGCCTCCTGACAGCGCGGCGTCGCTGGGTGCCCCATCTCGTTAGCAGTGAAATTGGTGGGAGGCCGTAACGATCACACTGCAGATAATGATCCTCGGCACAAAGCGTCGGCGCTTTGATGATCGCCTCTCGTCAGCCCTAACGAGCAGGTCTCCCCGAGCGCCCCGGAAAGCAATGGGGAGACAGCAGTGCACCACGTGGGGGAGGAGGGAGCGCTGCACCCAGGGACGTGTGTCCCACCAGGGTCGTGTGTCCCACCAGGGACGTGTGTCCCACCAGGGCAGCTCAATCTGGAGCCCAAAGGGTGACTCAGGAGTCCGGTGTCACACCGCCGTCTCCCATCATTGCCCATTTCTCACGGTGCGTGTTCCCTCTCGGTGCAGCTTGTTGCTGCTTCCCTGCTTGAACCCAGTGGAGAACCTGGGGTTCTCTGTGACCCAGCTCCTTTGTCTGGAAAAACAAAGCTCGCGTTTTCTCTGGGGACGGCCCATTGCATCCCGATTGTCCGTTTAGCGATTACTGGAGAGCGCTTTGCTGGGCCTCCCCGCCTTTGTTCCACAGCTGCTTGCTGAGCTGGGAGCACTCGCTGGGGGAAGCCTTAGGTCGCTGCAGCCGTGCAGCACGCAGACCACGCACGTGTGCTTTGCACGGCGGCTGTGCGCTGCGCTTCAGGCAGGGCTGTGCTCACAGCAGTGCAGAAATGCGGGGCTCTGCCGCTGGCGAGCAGAGCGAGCTGCAGACGAGAACCCTTCTAATGGCTTCTGAAAGGAACTGGGCCTCTTTATAATGCCTCTCTGAGGGGCATTGCCTACATGGCACGGACATGGAGCTGCTCTTCTTGGTGGCAAACTGCTGCAGTGCTGCGCCCCACGGAGCTGTGTGTGCAGGGAGCTGGGGTTCCCTGCTGCTGTTTGCCGTGGGGTCTGGCACCTGCACGCATCTGTGGGGCAGTGCTGTGGGGCAGTGCTGTGGGGCAGTGCTGTGGGGCAGTGCTGTGGGGCAGTGCTGTGGGGCAGTGCTGTGGGGCAGTGCTGTGGGGCAGTGCTGCTCAGCTGCTGGGCTTCGGGTCCTGAACCGCTCTTTATGGGCCCCACACTGCGTTCTTTGAGCTCTGGGGTGAGGGAGCAGAGCCATCCCGGTGTGCATCCAGGTGGGGATGTGTCCCTGAGGGAGCGGGGCCCTGAGCCCCCAGGTGCACCCTGAGTGCCACCCCCACCCCAGGCACAAGGTTCATCCATTGCCATGTGATGGAGTCCCATTGCCATGGGATTCCCAGGGCACTCTCCTTGCATTTGACCAGCAAACCCAGGAGCTTGTCTCCGAGACACGCATCATATGGAAAGGTCTGGGAGGCGTTGTAGTTTTGGTTTAAAAACAAAGAGAGGAAGAACAGAGCAGTGAGTGGGGATCTGTAACTCGCATCTCAGCAGGCTCCGTCCACCTGCAGCGTCCTGGTGGTGCCCTCCGCTTCCAGTGGCGCTGCTGGACAGCCCAGTGTGGTTCTGTAAGTGAGAGATGGGATGTAAAGAGGGAATGTTCAGGAGGCTGTTCTCTGGTGGGAGGTAGATGCAAGCCTCAAGGAGGTGGAACGTCCCGGGAGAAGCCCTTTGTCTCTGTGGCGTGTTGGGGAGCATTGATTTCCACCGGGGTTGGTATTTCTGGCTGCTCCTAATGAACCCTGGGACTCAGTGTGCGCCGGGGCGCTGCCTCCGTGTGCTTTGGTTCTGGTGGCACTTCTCGAAGCGTTCAAAACGTGTAGAACAAAAAAGGATGAGTGCGAACCGAGCTGTGCTGGGGTCTGCAGAGCACATCTCCATGGCACCCCATGGCCAGGCACTGGGCCCCTGCTTCTGTGCCCAGCCGGGCTCTGTAGCCACTCTGTATTAATTGGTATTCCCGGTACTGACTTTAAATGTCTCCATGAAGCTTCATGTTCTGAGAGCCATTCCCTTGTTCCAATGTAAACAGGGGTGAGCTCTGTTTGCTCTGTTTGCTCCCTGACATTGGAGGAAATGGACAAATACACTGGTACTAAGTATAGGCGAATGCTTCCCGTGCAGTGCTGCCTCCAGTACGAATTCCAGTAAGTGCAGAACAGAACTTCTCGAAACAGAGTATTCTTTAATCATGTGCGTTTCCCTGAAGAAATGGGAGGTGCCCAGCTGCTTGCTTGGCCCCAGGGCTGCAGTGCCCGCGTGCATCCCGTGCTGGGCAGTGCTACACAGAGCCCTGCGTGGAGCAGCACCCGAGCTGTGCCCTTCTGCACGTGCCAGCCTGGTGGGATTGCACCTCTGCCGGTGCTGTGTGCCAGAAAGTGCCCACAAATGTTCATCCCCTTTCCTCAAGCTGCCACGTGCCAGAGCTGGGAAGCCGGGAGCTGCTACACACAGCGGCACGGGTTTGTGCTGAGGTCAGCAGCCCTCGCCCGGCTGAGGACGGGGATGGGGACAAGCAGGACGGCGTGCTGGCAGGGAGCGGTGTGCCGGGCCTTTGGGGCCGAGCGCTGCTTTTTGGGTTTAACCCGGTGCCTTCAGAAGGAGCCCTGTGTGCTGGGCTGTGTTTGCAGCCTCGCTGCAGTGCGGTGCCCCAGCGTGAGCTCCCATCCCAGGGCTGTGGGCAGGCAGGGGGCTGTGCAGCGTGCTGCAGGACTGACCCCAAGGTGCAGCAGGTTCCGTGCTTCCCGCTGCTGTCTGCATCCGTACCGCTGGGCTGGGCTGGGCCGGTGTCAGCGCAGCCACGTGCAGCAGCTGGGGGTTCTTCTGAGTGCTGCTCCTGGAGGGATGGAGCAGTGGGGAGGCAGCTGCAGGAGGGGGGGGCACAGGGGCCTGCATTTCCCTTATGGGAAGATGGGAGAAAGCTTGGTGCGTTTTCTTAGGCTCATTCTAGGAAGTGGCAAGCGGTGCTGCAGGAGTTACAGCAGTGAGGCAGAGCTGAAGTTTGCTCCCTGACTTGCAGGAACACTCTTTTCTTTTTTTTTTCCTTTTAACTTGGACCATTCTTTGCGTGGATTTTGGAATGTGCAAGTTCTGTGACTGCAGCTGATGCTGATCCACGCAGCAGCGTGTGGTCGCGCTCAGCGCCTCGCTCTTTGCTATCCGTGCTCTGTGTTACCCTTCCATTCCACTTAAGCAATCCTCCAGAATTAACTGCAGACCTTCCCCGATCTGTAATTAACTCTACAAGATCCTTCTTTCGGGCTTTTCGGAACCCAGATTTCTTGTGGCACGTTGGCTCGGGCGCACTCTGTGCTGCAGGAGGACCGAGGAGCAGCGCCGGGCCGCGTTTGGGGCGGCAGAGGGGGCTGCTGCTGCCGGGGAGGAGCGGGCAGGCTGCCGGGCCGCGCAGCGGAGCCGCCGTTTGCTTTCCCATCCAGCTGCCAGCTTTCTGCTGGGGAAAAAAAGAGAAATCGTGCGTTCTCCGAGCTGCCATGAATGTTTCCCCTCAAATATCCGCTGCTGAACTCAGAACTTGCATAAGCGCTGAGGACACGCGGCGCTCTGCTCTGCGCCGGAGGGGAGCTTTGGGGGGAGCAGGAGGGGAGCAGGGGGAACCGGCCGCGGGCGAGCTCGGTGCCATCTCAGAGCTTCCCTTTCTCTGGAGGTCGGTGGCTGGGAGCGATGCTTGCTGCTGGTGGCATCGCGCTTTCATCCTTTTCCTGGGTACAAACCACTGCTTCTGCGGCTCCTGCGTTTTCTCGCTCTGTATTTCTGAGCTTTGTTCTTTTTAAAAAAAAAAAAAGTATAGGTGGAAAATCCAGCTGACTTGTTCGACAGCGGCCGTCTGAGCCTTGTGTTGCTCTAATTCTTCTTTTATTTGTTTTTGTAGGATACTGTGACTTCAAAACCGGTAATCCAGTTTCAAGGAAGCCAAGGGGTAAGTCAGCGCGGGGGCCGCCCGGGGAAGCGGGCGCCGGTTTTGCTTTTGCGGTGGATCTGAGCGGTCTTTGTCCGTCCGTCCCGCTCCGTCTGTCCCGCTCCAGCACGCACTCTGACTTCTGCAGGTGGTGGCTGTGGAGCTCAGGGCTGCTCCGGGGCAGAGCTGGCGCTGCTCACGGCACAGACTGTCTGTAAGCTTGCAGCAGGGGCCTGGGGCCAGGTGGGCTCCGAGGTGCCTTCCAACCTGAGCCGTCCTGTGACGTGAAAATGAGATTCACCTACGTTCTAGATACAGAAAGGTGCACGTTAACCTCACTGCTCTGCGTGAGGAGAGGGAATGTGTGGTTTGTTTTCAGAAGCTGAAGGCAGCTGTGAATACTTTTGTGTGTGCTTTTATGGTGGCCCGGTGGAAGTTTCAGACGTGCCTGAGCTAAGCAGGCGTTGAAGTCGGGCAGTCCCTCCTTGTCCGTGTGTCAGCCCGGTCCCTCGTGCTCCAGCAGAGCCCGGTGTGGTAGAACCTCAGGAGAGCGACCAACCTGTGTGCCTTGTGCCATTGGGTGAGCGGGTACGGGAGCTGAGCAGGCAGCACGGGTCAGCATCTGCCTCTCCCTGCACAGCTGCCTGAGCTCTGCCTCCTCTTTCCTTCATCCTCCTCAAAGGGAACACGGTGGTGAGGTTGGTGAGAGCGACTCACACGGCCCCGCTGCTTGGGTGGGAAGCGTGACGTGAACCCGGGCAGTGCTGGGAATGGGGCGAGTGAAAACAGCACCAAAAAAAGGGGATGGAATTACCTGAGCCCTCTGCTCACCGAGCAGCGCCCCGGTGCTCCCCCAGCTCCTCGTCAGCGCTGAATTCATTGCGCTGTCGTGGAGAGGCCGAAGGTAGAGCTCTGCAGGAGCTGGCAGGAAGAGCCCTTTGTCCCCGTGCTCTGATTTTTATGGCTCTGGGCTGGCAGCTGTGGCACCATCTGGTTCTTAGCGTCGTGCCCGCCTGCGTCAGGACTGCGCCCTGCTGGCGGGGCCTGGGCCGCTTCCTGCCCGCGCACCGGGAAGGTAACGCCATCGATTCAATGAGTTCTCAAATTCAGCTGATCACATTAAAACGTTTTCATTTTTGGAAGACCCAGCCGTACCCTGGGCTCCAGCAGTGCGGGGCAGGGAGGGGCCTGCCCCTCCAGGTGTGCACCCAGGGGGGGAGTCCTCAGCATGGGACTGACGCAGACTGCGGAGCGCGTCCAGAGGAGGCTGCAAAAAGAATCCGGGGAGGGCACCCAGCTCGGTGAGGAGGGCTGAAGGTGTTTCTGTGTTGGTTAAAGCCCACAGAGAATGAGGGATGAGGTTGGTTAGATCTGCAGGTGCTTACGTGGGGGGAAGCAGAGGCGGGGAGGAGGGGGCACAGAAACCCTGCGGTGCCACGTGCGCTCCTGCAGGCTGTTGGGCACGGCCCTGCCAGCCCGACGCGAGCGGAAAATGTGACATTCCCCCTCTTTCTTGGGACGAACTTGTGTTGGTATAAATAGAGGAAGGTGAAATTGCCATTCAGAATGAGCTGTACACAGATGAATATTACTTGAAAGAAGAAACACGAGTCACATCTGTGCCGAGCTATTTTTAAGCGCCTATGGTTACTGGTGTACGACTGCACCAAAATTAGGGCTCCCTCAAAGCAGTTACCGTGCTGCTGCGGTGGCTCGAGAAACCTTCTGGTTCAGCTAAAAATAATTCCTCGATAACGGCCGCTTTGCATGCGCTGCACCTCGCAGTGCCCGGGCAGCTCTCGTGGCCCTGCAGCAGCACTCTGAGGGCAGCAGAGCCACAGCTCCCAGCGCAGCCATTTCTGCAGCAGTGCCACGGTTTGCACGCGTCCTCCGGGCTTTGCTTTGCAAGCTACCACGTGCAGCCCCATTTGCTCCTCTTCCCCCATGGGCTTAGCGCACAGAACACCCCAGAGCTGCGTGCGTGCTCCCAGCTTGCCTGCAGGGGGGCAGGGGGGGTTTGTTGCCCCCAGTGGGGTCAGGGCTTGGTGCTGTGGGGCAGGGCATGCTGCCGGGCACACGGTGCTCACAGCACTCAGCAGCTCACCGAGCCCGGCCCTGCGCTGTGCAGGGGTGGACCTGCTCTCTGAGCACACATAAATACAGATCAGCGTGCGTCTTGCGCTGCAGCGCAGATCTCCCCTCTGTGGATCTGTGTTTGAGGCCTCAGTTTGCAGAGCAGAGCCGAGGGAGGAGCGCGGTGCAGGTGCTGCGGAGCACACTTGATGCTTGATTAAATATTTAATTTAGCAGCCACGTCACACACCACTGTGAGCCATGAAATCTCGTTCTGGAGTTATAATTTCTTAAGAAAGAATAAGCGTGCTACCTAGTGCCCCGGCCTGCGCTGCGCTTAGTGCTGGATCACTGGGTCTAAAGAAACAAGTCTCAAATGCTTTAAATCAAACGTAAACAGGGATTGCAAGTCTGTTTTGAGCCTGAATCAATAGAACTGGGTCAGATTCCTAGAAAAAGATTACTGTGGGCTCTGCTTTGAAAGGCAGCGAGCCGCCAGCTCCTACCTCCGTTCTGCTTTCCACTCATCTTCCCATCCTTGCCTCCTCTCTTACCTTCTCAGTGCTGCACCGTGACTTGAATCCTGCTTGCAGCTTCTTGCCAGCCTGCACTTTGCAGTCTCCTGTGCAGTTCTCCATCTGCTTTCCTCGGATTGCATCCCGGAATGGCTCATTGCACTCGTTGCCAAAAAAACGGGCTTTTGTGGCAGTGGGGGTGACCCAGGTTTTTCTCCTTCCCAACAGCACATTGCGATTCCCAGGCCGGACCGCCCGGCCGAAGTGCGGACCTTCACGTTCTATCTTTCCAACATTGGCAAGGACAGCCCCCAGGGCAGCTTTGACTGTATCCAGCAGTACGTATCCAGGTGAGTGAGGCACCAAAAACTAAAACCAACCCAGCTGTTTCCTACCTTACCTTCCGTGGAATTGTTTCCCTAACAAACTTGAACAAAACTTGTCATCTGTTTGCTTGTACGCGTATATTTGGGTAAGCAGGAGAATCTGGCCACCTCTCAGCATCTCTCTGCACCCTCCTGTTACAACTTACTTAGCACAACCTCGGCTGTTGGCAGCGACGGGAGCATCTTCTGCACTGCCTTTCTTTTGCAGCAATGGCAACATCCAGCTGGACTGCCTGGGGAGCATACAGGATAAGATCACGGTGTGCGCCACGGACGACTCGTACCAGAAGGCGAGGCAGAGCATGGCGCAGGCGGAGGAGGAGACGCGCAGCCGGAGCGCCATTGTCATTAAGCCTGGGGGCAGATACGTAGGTAAGCAGCACCTGGGCGTGGGGGCCGTCCTCCCTGCCCCTGGAGTCGTGCTCGTGTTCACTTTGCTGCCAGTGAGCCAGCTGTGAACGTCTCCCACCGACATCTGGTAGTGCTTTAGGGGTGTCTGGTGAATTCCATGCTAGTCTCCTTGCGCTGTAGCCTCTTGATGGCTTCCATCTCCACTCGAACCTGTGGTGCTGCTTGCTTGGCTCTGAGGTCACCCCGGTGCCGTTCTGTCACCAAGTGGTGATGCAGGGAGCACGCTGCGTGTGTCCCACCGAGAGCACGGCACGCAGCACCAGGAGGCAGGGAGCGGTGCTTTTGTGGTGCTAGCAAAGGGAGAAAGCTCTGCAGAGGGAATAAAAAACGTGATGAGTTATCAGTGAGCTCCAGAAGGAGCCCGTGGAGACCCAGCACTGAGCTCTGCTCCCTGCTTAACCTCAGCCTGGCCCCAAAGTCAGGGTTTAAGTGGTCAGCTGCGAGCAGAGCACAGCTCCTCCAGGCCCATGGGATCTGCAGCCTGCCCCTTTGCAGAGGATGTCTGTGCTGAGCGTTGCAGCAAGTAGAACTGACCCTGACTCATTGTTTTATCCGCCAAGTGCTCAAAACTGAGAAATAAGATAGTAATCAGGAAGGAAATGCATTGATTTCCTGTAGACTAGAAGACTGTTTTGTTTAGCTTGTATCCGAGGACGTTACAGTAAGTGGCTGAAGTTGGGCTCGGAAGATTCTCAGAGCCAATTGCTTCCCAGGGGGACGCAGCCCAACTTTCCTTTAAAAATGACAGCTCGGAAGTGGGGGAGTTTACCTGAAATATTGAAACAGGGAGAGCAGGAGGGCAGTGCAGGTGTGAGCTGATGCGTGGACGTGTGTGTAGGCAGAGGTGTCTGTAGGGGGCTGTGCTTGTATGCACTGAGTGTGTGTGTGTGCACTTGTGTGTGTGTGTACTCACGTCAGTGTTGTACGTGGTGCAGGGCTCTGGCTTCACTTAGCTTGTTCTCCCCCTATCTCTGCCCGTGCTGGCTCCAGCCCGAAGTGGAGATGTCACAATATGTTTTTGCTGTTCACGACCTGGCAGGAGCTAGGGGAGCTGCAGAAAGCTTGCAAACGTTCCCATAGCCCCCAGCTGGCGGTGAGGCCCCACTGACCGCTGTGCTGGGATGGCTGACGTGTGAGCTGTGCCTTCCCCCTCCCTCCAACGCTGCTGGGTCGGACTTCTCTGCCTCAGCGTGGTGCGTAACAGCGAGCCAGGAAATGGGGACTCGGTTGTGCAACCCGCATTTCAGTAAAACAAACAGTGCAGGCGATCCCCAGCATCTCCAGATGACTCAGTTGAAAACATTGCTTCCTAGCAGTGCAGAATTGCCACGCGGAGATAAAGCTCCCGGCTTGCTGCAATAAATGCTGGACGTGGTTTGTCCCAGCAAAGGTCACTTTCCTGAACAGAAGTGGCTGTTACTGCATCCCTGCCTTCTGGAGCCTATGCATTTCGATTTGCTCTTTCTGCCCTTGGTGGCAGGAGCGTGGCACTGTGACCTGTGACATTCTATGAGTTTCATGCTCTGGTCACTGCTGTGGGACTTGTGAGGATTCCAATTGAAGTTGGTTTTTCCATAGGAATGGGAAAAATGAATTCTTGTATCACGCTGTAAGAAAGCAGCAGCGGCAACGTCCGGGATGGAGCCCAGGGAGCTGGCTCTGAGTCTGGGCTGTGCTGCAAAACGCGGCCAGAGCCAGAGCAGCAGCCCCTGCCGGGGCGCAGGGCTCCTCCATGGGAACAGTCAGCACTAATGAATAGGGAAATGTGTCAGCGTTAGACCCCATTCACGTGGCCGTGCGGCAGGGAGGAGGTGGGCCCGGCCCCATAAAGTTCCTATTGTTCTAAAGCAGAAACATCTGCTGGAGCCGCGCTTCTGCTGAGCTCAGCAGCGGGGAGCCACGCGCTGACCGGTTCTGCTCCTTCCACTCCGCATTTCCACTCCTCTCCATCAGAATGCCGAATGTTCCTCCTCCTGGGGAGGGAAAAGTGGTCGGATTAACCACGGGGGTACTCGCACTTGGGATAAATGCAAAGCTGGCAAACAAAGAGAGCTTTATGCGAGCTTGTGGCCCGGAACACTCAGGTCTCCAGAGCCTGGTGCTGCTGTTTACTTGTTGGGAGCTTGTCACGAACTGCAAAACTGCCAGGGCATCGCTCAGCGGCGCTGAGCAGATGGGGTGTGCCATGCTGTGCCGTGCTGTGCTGTGCTGTGCCGTGCCGTCTGCCCTTCGTTGTCACCTCGGGGCACTTCAGAGCGCGTGACGAGCTCCGTATTCGTGTTGACAAACCACTGGCCTTTGCAAGGTGACTGCTGCAGTTCACTGTTCTCATCTCATTTTAGGCAAGAAGGTGCAGGTGCGTAAACCTGCTCCAGGAGCTTCCGATGCTGTTCCCTCCAGGAAGCGCCCAACGCCGGTCAACCTTGCCAGTGCAATAAAGAGAGGCAACAGCGCGATTTCCCAGAGACCCTTCAAAGACAGGGTTGTGCACTTACTGGCACTGAAGCCTTATAAGAAACCGGAGCTTATTCTCAGATTGCAGAAGGATGGACTCTCTCAGCAGGACAAGGATTTGCTGGACAACCTTCTGCAGCAGGTTTGTACGCTGATGGAGGCGACTACTTGGGTAAAGAGAAACGTCTTCCCCGAAGGGCAGTGAGTTCTGCATGGGTGTGAGCGTGCTGTGCGTCCTCAGCTCAGCGGCTCGGTTGCTTTGAAGGGGCACGCTTTTGGGTGGCAGTGGGGGGAGTTACCCAAGGGAGCATCTCACAACAATTCCCATTGCTCTAACCTGTAAATCTGCTCTGTGCCTTGATTAACGCAGCCGTCGAGCAGCGTGTGTTAATGCACGTAATGTCTCCTACGTGGAGGAAGGATGTGGCCCTCCACGCTGAGCTTTGCGCTGTCCCGTGCCTTTCCTGCTCAGCACTGCCCCTGGTTAGGTGTGAAGATCATGCAGCTTCTTGCTAACCATATTATTTGTGCGTCAAGTGGGAAAGCTGTCTCTGGCTGAATCACTTCACGCTTTGAGTCATGTCGAAGGTGCCATTTTAGGAATTGCAGTAAACACCTTTATTGCTCTGGCAGCACCAGGCGCACCACGGGCGTTGTGTGAATGCTGCAGCTGCCCTCTTCTGTGTCGGATTTTTTTCCTCTTTACTCCTTTCCATAGCTGAGATGCACCAGCCAGCGATGGGTTGGTTCGCCCAGGGCACGGAGCAGGTCGCTGGAGGAGGCTCCCGCTGGCACAGCTCGCTTCTTCCCTAGATCTTAATCCCGCAGCCCTTCCTTTTCCAGCAGTGCTGCAGTTCCCTTGCACGCCCTTCCAAACGCTGTGACCGCATTTAGTTGCACTGTCTGTGGTGCTCATCTCGTGGTGATGCTTGGCAGCCCCCAGCAGGTGGTGGTGAGCCTGGCCATGGCTGTGGGGTGCCCCTACAGGGCTCAGTGCTGGCTTTGCTGGAGCGCATTGCCTGTAAGCCCACCTCCCCCAGCACTGCCAGGGCCACCAGCGTGCACCGAGCGACCCAAAAACAAGCAGTGACAAGCTGAGCTCCTGCGACGTGCCTAACTGCATCTAGGTGCGGGCTTCCTTGTGCTCTCGCATCTCTCGCGGGGCTCCGTGTTCCTGCTGCTGGCCTTTCTGCCTCATTTTGCAAGGTTTCTATTTTTGAGAGCCGTGGGGTGGAGCCTGCAGAGCCCAGCACAGCAGGACGAGGAGGCAGCAGCTCCCGGCCTCGTGCCGAGCAGCACAGAGCTGCATCCGCTGCGGGACAGCCCCGCAAGCACTGCCTGCCTCTGCTTTCTCTGCAGGGCTTGTTTGCCGGGCTATCTAAATGTACAGCACAGCTCCAGTCTCCTTGTGTTTTGGCTCAGGGTGTTGGAAAGCTGACAGCTGAAAGGAGCAGCAGCGTTCGTCATGTAAAGCGATAACTGCGCTTTTTCTTTTTGGCTTATCAGGAGCGCTTGGCTGTGTTTGGTTTTCCAGCTTTTTGCCTTTAAGTTCGTCGATTGTTTTTATTTTTTTATTTTTAATATCGGGTCCAAATCTTCCTAAAGGCCAACAGCAAGATGAACGGCATCTTTCATTAAAGACTTCCCGCTCCCTCGCCTCCTTTTCTGAGGTTATCTCAGCACTGTGCAGGTAACACAGACACAGACACCACCACCGGAGTGAGAGCAGAGAGCAGGAGTCCTCCCCCCATGCCTGGGGCCTCCAGGGGCTGTGAGCTGGGAGCTGGGCTGCTGCCCTCTGCTCTGTCATGGAACAGAGAGCCCTTAGGGTTGGGAAGCGCCTCTGAGATGATCCGGTCCAACCCGTGCTGGGCTCAGTGCCCCTTTCTGTATCCATGGTGGGGTTTGCTTTCTTTCTAGCCTCCGTGCTCTGCAATCCCCTACAAAGGGTTTCCTCGCACGGCGCGGTGTCTGTGCACATTCAGTTCTTGGTTTCTGCTGTCGTCGCGTTTTTCAGTCGGGCCGCCAGCAACAAGAGGTTAAATTTTCAGTCACGCTGTGGAAAGACTGATTAAAGCGGGATCTCTCGCAGCGAGCTGTTTCCATTCTAATACAATGCTGCCAGTTCCAGCGCTGTTTCCTATCCACGTAGGCACCGTGCAGTTCTGCGGGGAAGAGAAACACAATGGGACTGGATCAAGTGTCAGAAAGCTGCTCGTGCAAGTGCACTGAGGGAGCAGCACAGGGCTTGGGCACGATGATTTACGTAAAGCCCCGCGTTATGAGCTGGAGATCACAGGCTTTGTTGTTCTCTCCCTGTAGCAGTCCTCAGAATGTTCTCCTCCATCGAATCCAGCAGGGCATCCTAACACACCGACCTGCAGTGTGAGCTCCCAGCTGCAGGGGATTCTCTGTGCTGCCCCTCGAGGTGGCAGGGCTCTCTGCCTGCTGTTGGGCTGGCTTGGCAGTGAGGGGTTCCCTCCTGCAGCCTTCCCCTCCCAGCCCGTGGCCTGCACTGGTTTGGCTGCTGGGAGCTGCCTGTTCCTGCTGGGTTGGCTTCCGGGGAGCGCTGCTAACTGATGCTGGACTGTTCCAGCCCATCCAAGCTGAATAATCTGCTTAGATCCAACTTGTTCCTTGCACCGATAAGGCAAAAGAAAAGCAGAGCTGGAGTAAATTACAAAATTTGGGAGTGGTCTGTGTAGTATCCCCTTGCTCTGACGCCCCTTACTACCGCTAAGTGCCGAGTTTTGGCCACGTCTTATACGTCTCTTTTGCTACAGCAAGTGAGAAAATGAAATTCTGACAGTTCTTTGCAAATAACTTTTGCTGCAGGTGGCAAATCTGAGTGCCAAGGACAGCACTTTCACACTGAAGGACTCTGTCTACAAAGAGGTGCAGAAGGACTGGCCTGGATACTCCGAGGGAGACCAGCAGCTGCTGAAGAGGATTCTTGTCCGGTAATTATTCCCTCTTCTGTGATATCTGCAGCTTGAAAATACTGGGCCAGGTCAGTTGCTGTAAGTCAGGGTGACTCGGTAGAGGTGTGGTAAGTTGAGCATTTGATGTATTTCAATGTTAAGTAAACCTGTTTGTTATCCAGATGAAGCTGGTTAAGCTTGAGAATATCAAAAGTGGGAGCAATCTTCAGGTCTTGGGCTGCCTGCTTGAAACAATGACTCTAAAAGCTACAGAGAAAACCTGCACGGGGTAAAGAGCTGCTACCATTAGAGGTTAATGGTGGCTTCGAATGCTGGAGTAAGGCCAGCGTGTCCGGGGCAGCTCCACTGAAACTCTGCTTTCTTTTTTCCATATCTCCTGGTACACGGCTTCCTGTGCCGTGTTTGCTCAGGGCAGCAGAGAACCAGCAGAGCTCCACGTCCCTGCTCCGTGCTCCTGGGGACAGCCCTGTTCCTCCTGAGCCGTTCATTTGGAGAAGTGCTCCTTCATTTCTGCCTTGTTCTCTGAGTGCTTTGCTGTGTTTTTCCCCGTTTGTTTTCCTGTGTTGGAAATCCTTGCAGCGTGGGCCGCATCCCCTGGTCGGTGCAGGCGATGGCTTTGTGTCATCACTCGTTAAAGGCTTTGTCCGTAGGTGCAGCCTCCAAGCCCAGAAGCTGGCAGCTGGCAGGCAGCAGGGGCAGGGACTGCAGCTCCCAGATCCCAGCACAATTCTGCTTTCATAGATGTGCCTCTCTGGATTTTCGGTGTGTTCATCCTGCCTAGCTTTAGTCACACAGATAGATGCTCTACCCGACTTGTTTTTGAGACAGAACTTCAACCCAAAGTGCAATAAAAGAAATAGAGCATGCGCTGTTGGAACGGTGTCCAGAGCGCAGCTGACTTGGAGGTGAGGCTTTGTCAAAGCATCCTGCACTCCAGGTGCTAGAGAGGCATCAAACTGATGGGAACGGTCTCGATGTTGAGTTACAATTAAATGGAAAAACTCGGCTGCCATGCAGTCCGTGTGGCTTTCAGAAAAGGTAATTTCTCCCTGTAGAAGGCAATGTTTGCTGCTTTTTTCTAGAATTGCGGCGTTCAGTTATGCGAGGGCCTAAAAATAGACCTTGGAAAGGATGTGTTCCACTGCCCAAACAAAGCCCCGCTCAGCCAGCACAGGTAGCGAGGCTGCAGAGTGGAAAAAACAAATCGAGCTGCAGGCAGGGGGAAAGCAGGGGCAGGGGGAAAGCAGGGGCAGGGGGAAAGCAGGGGCAGGGGGAAAGCAGGGGCAGGGGGAAAGCAGGGGCAGGAGGGCACGGGGCCGTGTGCCGCTGCGCATCCAGCTGCACTGGGGGGCTGCGGTAACGAGTGCATCTGAAAATGGTGAGAGCTGCACCTCGCTCCTCCCCACGCCATCCTTCCACCCTTTCACGCATGCAGGGAGGTGTTTTTCTGCTGTCACGTTTCAGTCACTTCTTTGAAATCCGTAATTAACGTGCTGGGAGATGTTGGGATTTCTCTGTCCGGTCGGGACTCATCCAGAGAGCGGCTGCGCTGCGCGGCTCGTGGAATTCCGCTGCTCCCCGTGCTGCCTTCACAGCCTGCGAGCGCTTTTCGTGGTCGATCCGTGCCTTATGAGATGGTTGTAAATAAAACAACCATCAGTTCGAGTGCAGGTTAAAGAACCAAGAGCCCAAAGGAGCTGCTCTCAGGGCATCCCCTGGCAATCAGAGCGGAGCCCACGAGGGGACTGTGCTGCGCGGGCGGATCCGAGCGCTGCCTGCTGCTGTCACACCCAGTGCCCGAACAACCCGAAATTTCTGTGTTTCAGGAAACTCTGCCAGCCCCAGAACAGCAGCGGGTTTCAAGGAGAAGCTCCCTCCCTGAGTCCACCGAAGGACACCGCCAACTCCAGCTCTCCTCCGCAGGTAGGCACGGCCTCCCCGGGCACGCAGGCTGCAGGAGCCCGCGCTGAGCTTGTAACCCGTGCACCCTGACCACCCCTGGGCTGCTCAGTTGGTGCTTGCTGGGTTTTTTCCCTTTAACTCAGAGTCTGATTCTGGCTTTCCTCAGTGTCTCTTTCTCCCCTGGCTGCGGTTTGGATCTCGGGTGGTGTGCTCTCAGCTTTAGTTTAAGGGCTCGATTTTTTAAAAGTGCCTCCATCCCTCTTGGAATTCCAGGGAGAATGCGAGCTTGTGTTCTACTCATTAGTAATAATTGACTGGAACGAAGCAGTAATAAGTAGCTCCCAAACACGGCAGAGTTATTAAAAACCTTGACCTTTGCAAGCTAATTGCCGTGACAGATCAGGAGCAGGTTGGGCTGCTCTGTGACTTGCTGAGATGCCAGCGCACGGAGCTGTGGAAGGGACATTTCAGCTGGGTTTCCACGCCTGGGAGCTGGGTGGGAGCTGCACTTGGTGGTGTGTGGAGCAGCGTGTCCCTCCGGGCTGCATCGCTGTCTCTGAGCTCGGCTGTGCTCTCTTGCACTGCGAAATGCTGCCTTCCCTTCTCTGCTGTGGGTCAGCCCAGACAAGTTGAGTATTTATTCTCCTCCTGCCAATGGAATGTGTAATGCTTACTTGTCTGGACAGACGCACTGGGGATTAGTGGCAAGGAATATTAGCAGGTAAGGAAATTATGTGCTTTCTGGCAGTGAGAGGTAAGCAATTCTCCATTGAGAACAAGAACCACGCAACTTGTTTGCCAAGTGCCTAATTCCAAATGCACTCTTGTTCTGCTGCGGGCACGTTCCTGGTGAGCAAAGAATGGTCCCCTTCGAGTTGGCTTGGGAGGGCACGGTGCTCTTACCAGGTGGGCTCTGTGTTTTGTTTAACCCCATTCTTCAAAATGCACGTTGGAAGATCCCCTTCCTTCTGGCTTTGTGTAGTTCAAAGGACGTGAAGGTGTTGGGGGATGTCTTCAGCTCTTGGTTATCTGATTTGAACTCTGGTTGGCTGGTTTGTGTCCAGGGTTCTTAATGAAACGGGGGCAACTGAGCAGGGATTAGCAGTGTCCCAGCAGTGCTTCTCACGTGGCCTGTCAAGCAGCAGCCCACAGAGCACTTATTGCTGGGAGCCATCACGTTTTGATGCTTGGTGTTGGACAGCTGTAGCTTCCATTTAGAGAAGGGATGCGCTCCTGATGGTCCCAGTCAGCACGGGGCAGGGATTTGGTAGTCTTAAATGCATAATATTTGGGGAAATTCAGTTATGGAACAAGGCAAAGCATGAGGTGGCTTGGGTTGGAAGGGACCTTAAGGATCGTCCGGTTCCAGCGAGGAGAGGGGTGGCCTGCACTGAACACCTTTATACCCAGAAAGCAGAGCTGACAAAGGAGGGGTTTGTTGGCTGTAGGGTAAGGTAAGGGCAGAATGGCCACAGTTAGGTCTGTCAGCTGCTCCGAGAGCTGTGGGCAGAGGGGACAGCCCCTCCTCTGGGAGGCAGATGGCTGCTGGAGCTGTGCTGGAGGCAGGGCTGCAGGGCTCACAGCGATGCTGCTGAGCCGGTCTGACCGCCGCTGCCGAGCTCCTGCAGCCCAATCATCCCAACTGGCAGCAGCAGGATCCGTCACCGAGTGCTGTCCTTGTGACCCTGCAGCTGGCAAAGAGAAATTCTAACTGGGGGGGGGGGGGAAGAAGCAAATTGGTGCCCCTGGTGCCAACCAGCTGTGCGTCTGGCCGCGCTGCTGGGATGGAGCAGAGTTTCCATTTGCAAACAGCCCTGCCTGAGACAGTAAAGAAAGCATTGAAATAGCCAAAAGAAATAGCCTGAACCATCCCTCGCTTTCCACTGGGCAGAGGTGGACTTTCCACGGGCTCTGGGCAGCAAGGGGAGATCTCTGTGCTCCCTCTGCTCTGCAGGTAACGGAGGGGGCTATTCGGGTCTGGAACCACGGGGTGTCCCAGGCTGGGAGGACCTGCAGGCATCACTGAGCCCAGCCCTGGGCTCTGCACGGTGCCACCCAGCCCCTGTGTGCAGGAGGTCACGTCAGCCTGCACAGCGTGCCCCGCACAGTCACCGCCAACGTCCTCTTTAGGTCGCGGGTCTGTAGCAGCCGGGGCTTCCTCGCCTCTTCTGGGAAATGGCCCTGCGAGAAGAGGAAGGAGCTGCTGGGAGCTGGGGGCAGTCCTACTGCAGTGCAGGCCGAGCAGGGTCAGCGGGGCACGCTGCAGCCTGTGCTGCCAGCAGAGCAGTGGAGTGCTGCCGGGGGGCACGGGGGCTGTGTGCGGTGCTGGGTGTGCGGTGCTGGGTGCCCGCTGCCCCAGCCTCCCGCAGCGGCCCCTGTTCCGCGGCCCCGCACCACCACCTAGCGGTCACGGCGCTGCAGCCCGAGCTGTGCCAGCGCTCAGAGCTTTCCTTCTCCTTTTTCCACCGCAGAAACGCTCCCAGCCGCTGGAGTTCATCGATCCCCTGGCCAACAAGAAGCCCCGGATCTCGCATCTGGCTCACCGAGCTCAGCCCACCTTCAACGGGAAGCTGAACGCCAACGGGAAGGACGTCCCCGTCCCCGTCCCTGCCCCCGTCCCCGTCCCCGCTGCTGCGCTGCCGCCGGCGCTGCCGGAGTCGGTGAGCTCCAGCTCCAGCTCCAGCCTCCCGGAGCTGCCCCGGCCCCACGACCCGCTGGCCGACGTCAGCAACGACCTGAGCCACAACGGCAGAGACTGCGAGGGCACGGAGCCGGCCGACAGGCTGAGCCTCCCCGCGCCCACAGACTGTCCGCAGACGAGCAAGCACAATTGCGGCTCGTACGTAAAAAGCAAGAAAAAATCCAAAAAGCACAAAGACAAGGAGAAAGAGAGGAAGGAGAAGAAAAGCGAAGAGAGATGCAAAGAGGAGAAGCAGGACTGTGAAGTAATAAAAAATGCTGACTTAGGTAGCGTGCCGCAGGACGTGCCAGGTACGTGCCCAGGTGCCCCCCGGCGCGGGTCGCGCCGTGCCGGTGCTGGCTGCCATCCCTGCCCTCGATCCACGCGAGGGAGGAGGTTGCGTGTGTCACTGCGCGTGCAGGCACTGCGTGGGCAGGGAGGTGTCCTCAGCGGCCCTGCCTGCAGATCAGCAATGCTCTTCCTCTCGAAAGAGGCCATCAGGTTTTTCCTGTTCAGCTCGGACCTGCCTCGGACCGTGTCGCGTTCCTCCTCGTTCAATGAAGAGCTTGGTTAATACGCGGGGATGAAAGGCAGGCATCGGGGCCTGCTGGAAACGCGGTGCTGCTGGCTGACCTGCAGCTCTTCTGCTTGTGTGTGGTGGTGGGGTGATTGCTGTATCGATTTGTAAGGGCCGTGAGAGGTTAGGCACCAAACTGAATGGCAGAAGAAGCGATAGACGAGGCTGCTGAGCACCGTGCAGCTCATCCAGGCTGACAGCTTCCCTGCTGTCCCCCAGTGCTGGTGGATTTCTTGCCCTGAGGGGTGACAAAGCAGCGCAGCTGTTGCTGTTGGGATGCGATGGAAGTGCTTTCCGTCAAAGCAACATAGTTCTAGGTCTGTTCTATGGACCCTGAGAAATGTGAGCGGGTTCCTCCTTGTGCTTGGTACGTGATGGTCACCCCCCATCTGTCTCGAAAGGGACAGCAACTCAAAACCCGAATTAATTTGTTGCCTTTATCCCAAATTAATTAGTCACCTCTCCAGTGACTTCCAGCTGCGCTCCTGATGGTACAAACGAGTTCTGTGCTGCTTGGAATGGTGCTCGCATCGAGCTGTGCCTTTCCTGCTCTGACCTGTTCCCAGCCCCAGGTGTTTCTGTCAGTGCCACCCAATGCACCTGGTGTCCTGACCAGCAGTGCAGCTCTCCCCCCTCTGTGGCTCTGTGCACGTGTGTCTATACCCCTTTTTGCTGGCGTTTCTTGTTCAGCACCAGTGGGTTTTCGCTGTTGGAGGCGGTGCAGGGACCTTTGGGGTCCTGTCTGCAGACAGTAGGTGGCACTCACAGGCAGAGCAAACCTTCCTTCGCCACCACCATCTTCCTCTCTCGCGTTCTGCATCTTCCTGCGTTCATTCCGAGCCCTTCAGCCCCTCACTCGAAGCCCTGGGAGCTTCTCCTTCGGCCCCCCCTGATAAAACCACACAGTTTGCTCCGCCTGGGGGGCAGCAGGAGCCAAACACGGCACAGCTCGTGGCTCTGTCTGCTGCCCCATCGGGACCTGCAGTAGCAGCAGCAGGAGGCAGTGTTTCACAGAGCTGAGGTCGGGGTTGCCCTCCCCTGCAGAGCGCTCCTGCATCACCGAGCTGAGGCCGTGCTGCTGCTCGTGCTTCGGCTGATGCTGCTGTTGGCGGCAGCACCTTCTCTTCAGCTGAAGGCAGAACCAGAAATCCTTCAGAAATCAGTATCTGTACATTGCAGACAGGTCGAGGAATTCAGTTCAATTGCACGGAGGTTTAAAGGTGAAGAACGCCTACAAAAATAGGCCTTGTGTCTTCTGCTTTTTTTCAGGTTTGAATGGGACATGCAATAACTCTAGCGTACCTACGTCAACTTCGGACATGCCGGATTATTTATTGTAAGTCACTGTCGCTCACTGAGGGGCTCTGGGGTCACGTTGTGAGCCAGGAGTCTCCGTGATTCTTGCTGGGCCTGGTAGAGCTTTGCAGAGTGGGACTAAAAAGAGGAAGCAGCAGCAAACCCTGTGGAGATGGTGGGTTTTGCCACCACAAAGGATTTGCTGCAGGAGGTCGGGTTTAGAATCATTAAGGCAGGAAGGGACCACCGTTAATTGCACGCGCTGGCTCTTTGCTGGGTGCCTCGTGTTAAACACGAGCTCCTGCGCTGCGCCCAGGTCACGCCAGGTGCTTTCAGGAGGTGATGGGGATGCATTCAGTCTATTCAGCCTGGTTCCATGTCCTACACTGGCCACACAACTGCGCTGAGGGCGTTTTGCAGTGATAGCTGCGTGCCTCTCGTGCTCCTTTCGAGCCTCAGCGCTGGAAGCGTCGCGCTCCCGCTGTTCCAAGGTCTGGCACAGATGCAGAACTCCGTGTTCTGTGGGACAGCAGGAATGAGAAGCGCCGTGGCAGCGCTATCTGAGCGTCCTCCCACACCCTCAGCTGCTCCCGGGCTTTGCTGTACCTCCACGTTCCATCCCGCCTCGCGCTGATAAGGAAGGTCTGCTTGCACAGCGAGGTCAAGGCAGCGGTCCTGGCTGTTTTCTGTGCGCTACCGTGGCGCGAATCGGAAGAGGCCGCGTTGGTTTCCGACCTGTCTGGGGGGGGGGGGGGGAAGACGTGTAAAGCGATTAACAAAATTATTCTCCCCTAGAAAATACGCGGCCATTTCCTCTTCGGAGCAGCGTCAGAGTTACAAAAACGACTTCAACGCGGAGTACAACGAGTACAGGGACTTGCACGCCCGGATAGAGAGGATAACGCGGCGATTCACGCAGTTAGACTCCAAGCTGAAGCAGCTCTTGCAGGGCTCTGAAGAATACAAGGTAGAGCAAAGCGTCCCTTGAGGGGCTGCGAGTGGGGATGCTCTGCTGGGGTTCGCGCGGGGCTGCGCTCTGCTGGGAGCCGTGCACGCAGCAGGCTGCTCTGCGGGCTGCTCTTAAAGCAGCTCCGTGTTCTTTCGTGCTGGAGCTGGAGCTCACATCACGGCACTTGCTGACAGGGAAAGGCCTCGGGGAGACGATTGGCGGCTGCAGCCAAAAGCTGCTGGAAGCGATGAGCGTATCCCAGCCTGAAAGCTCCTGCGTGCACAGATTGGGAGCACACCGGGACTGGGAGGGGAGCGGGGCAGGGTCATCTGCTTCTCTCCCATCTTAATAACGTGGTGTTATCCAGCCCGTCAGAGCGCTTTTAGAAGGGCTGTTACTGTTTGTTTTCTTGAGGAAATCAGGCTCGCTGAGCGCAAGGAGCAGATCTGTACAGAGCACCCACTGTGCTCGGCGCTCCCTCGAGCATCCTTCTGCTCTTGGGGAGATCTTCCGATTCCCCACCAAAGCGTGCTTCCTATCTCAGGGAAAAATGAGCCCGAGCTGTGGAGGAAATGTCCACTGCCCATCCGTGTGCTGCGGGTTTCCATGGGGAGCTGCTCCTCGCAGTGCTGCTGGTGCTGGGCAGCGCCTGGGGGGAGCAGGTCTTGCTCGGAGGCGTTGAGCATTTAGCTGCCGCTTCGGGTTGCGGAGCTGTCACCTGGTTAGAAATGAACCCGCTGTCTTTTCCTTTTCAGACCATCCACGATCAAATCTTACAGGAATATCGGAAAATTAAAAAGGTCAGTGACGACTTCTGGCCTTTAACGAGGCTCCTGGGCGGCAGGGCCCCGAGTGACTGAAGGGCGCGGGTCCTTGCCGCGTGCAGAACCCGGCCCCCAAACTTAGCAGCACATCTTTGTTCAGCTCCAGCGTGTCCATAAAGTGGACCCTACATTGTTCAGGGAGGGTTTGTGGGCAGCTGCTCCGTGGGTGCTGGGGGCATTCAGCTGTGGGCAGCGCGGAGCAGAAGAACGAACACGTGAAACGAGCAGCTCTGCCCCTGCAAGGGAGAGAGCGGTTTGTATGGCAGGGGCCAGCGGACAGCGGGGTGCTGCAGGTCCAGGGACCCAGTGCTGTGCTTGGCAGGCACCCAGCTCAGTGCCAGCCGCTTGGGTCTCAGCGTGGATCGACTCTTTCCATACGTGCAGAGCAGGAGTTGTTGGCTGGGGGTGGGGGTTCAGCTGGGGGAGGTGGAAGTGCAGCACCGGGGCAGCGTGCTCCTCATCTGCCGGTGCAGCCTGGAGCTCTCCTGTCCCTGAGGGGTTCGGGGCTTTGGGAATTGCTCCCCAGTGCCGTGAGCTCCACTCTGTGCTCGGGCTCTCGGGGGTCACCTCTGAGTCCGCAGCCGTGGCCGAGCTCCGCCTGCTCCCCTCCTGTCACCGCCTCTCTCCCTTTTTCTTTGCAGACCAACCCCAACTACAGCCAAGAGAAGAACCGCTGCGAATACCTCCACAACAAACTGGCCCACATCAAAAAACTGATCGCAGAGTACGACCAGCAGCAGTTCTAGCCGGCGGGACGGGGGCTGGGGGGGCAGAGCCGCCCGGACGCTGTGTTCCCTTCGTACGACTCGGTCCCGTTCGGAGACGAGCATTCATTCATTCTTCGTGGCTGAAGAACTTGGGGATTCCTGGCGGGGGGGGGGGCACGGCCCGCTCCGGTTTTGGCCTCTCTGAACGCCGGCATGCAACCAACGAAACCTGCTTCTATCGAGACACTTAAGGGGAAAAAAAAAAGAAAAAATTGCCTAAAGTGACCGAAGCTCCCAAAGGCTGAGAATCAGTTCTCATGGATTAAAGTTTGGCATGAAGTGTAATCGCCCACCTGGCTCCGGTCCTTGCAGCGCTGAGGAGCTGGGACGCTGCTCCTGTGCGGCACCTGCTGCTGCTGGGACGTGAGCTGCCTGCCCCCAGCACCCCCCCC
>NC_034435.1:3975535-3978198 GCF_002078875.1 Numida meleagris
CTCTGTTCCTGCAGCTCCTGGGCCGTGCCTGCAGCGTGGGAGCCCTGGGGCCGCGCTTTCCCACGTGGGGCGGCTCCGTCCCAGCTCCTCCTCCCCCCCCCCCAACCCCCTCCCTCCTTTCTTCCTCGGTTTTTTCTTTCTTTTTTTTTTTTTAATTTGGACTCGAAGGGAACATTACAGAGCATGGCCAGGGCGGGGGGGAGATGCCAAGAAGCACAAAGCTGCCCTTGAAGGCCGCGGTTCCGTTCTGCCCCATCCTGGCAGCGCGCGGGGCTGCGCCTTCCAGCCCGGGGGGAGCGGAGCTGGTGGTGGGAGGGGGGGGTTGGGGAAGCGCTGCTTTTTCTGAGCAGCTCTTCCTCGTTTTCCCCCCCCACCCCGCTTCCAATCTCCAAAAAGAAAACGAAAAGCAGCGGGTCCATCATCTGCTGCGCGCATGAAGCCTGACGCTGCTCATTCCGTGCCGGGTGGGTGCTGTGAGCTGCCAGGACCCTGCTTCGCTTCGTGCCGCTCGCCGTGCCCCGGCTGGGAGCAGCACCAGCTCCGTGGGAACGCGTCTCCCTGCCCCCGTCAGCTCCGGGCCGGGGGTCGCTGGGGTTTTTTGGGCTTCTCGGGGGCTGGGGGTGGAGATCCCCCCATCTTTATACATCGGCCATAAGATATTTTTGCAAACAGAGTTGTATACGGAGACGTATTGCGGACACGGACACGTGTATATTCCGGGACTTCTAAAAAAAAAACAAAACAAAAAAAAACAAAAAAAAAAAAGAAAAAAAAATTGAATATAAAACTGAAAATATTTAATGAGCATCCAAACTGTGAGACCCAATGAGCAGCCAGCGAATTCCTGCTTCACTTTCCTTTCGGACCGCGTTCCAGAGCCGTAGTCGGACCTTGCCTCTCTGTTCTTCCTCTTAGGCCAAGGCAGCCCCGTGCTTTTTGGGTGAATAGAAACCAGTTCTAGGTGATTTAAGTATGATCTTAACTTATTGATACTGTGTTCTACTTTGTAATATTGTACTGTGGATAAAACTATATTGAGCCATGGAGTTGGAGTTTACAAAAAGAGCTTTTCACTTTGCCAAAACGTTACAATTTAAAGGCAGCATAGTCTTCAGCTTTCCTAATCTTTTCTTAAGAGCTAGTGTCTTTTTTGTACACTAAAAAAAAAAAGGAAAAAAAAAGAAAAAAAAAAAGCGGAATGCTGATTTTGCAACCTATAATAAATTCACTGTATTGGGAAACGAGCGAACAATGCGGGCGCATCTTTCATTGAAACCTGAAAGGGGGAAGCGCTCGATGTCGGAAATGGAAGAGGGGGGGGGGAAACCCGAAGGCAGCGCTTTGTGGGGGGGGGGGTGGGGGCCGTGGTGGTGGGATTCGGACAAAGGAGCTGCGGGGGCTTCGCGGTGGAGCGAGAGCGGAGCCCCGGGATGAGCGGAGCCCCCGCCCCGCGCACGGCGGCTCCAGGTGGGGGCAGAGCCGCCCGAGCCCCCGCCCTCGCTCCGCTCCCGTCTCCGCGTCCGTGTCACCCGGGGACAGCGCCGGGCCCGGCCACGTGCGGGGTCCCCGCTCCGAACGCGGGGTCCCGTTCCCTCCCGGTGTCCCCGGGCGGCCGCAGACGGGGTCGGGCCGGGCTCCGGTGGACTCCGAGTGGAAATTTACTGCGCTCCCTCCGTGCCAACGGCGGCTTCCCGCTTCTCTGCGCCCGTCGGCGGGGACGGGTGGGCGGCTGCGATCGCGGAGCCCCCGCGGTGACGGCCCGGGGCAGCGCCCGGTGACTGCGGAGCGCTCCGTCCGTGGGGCTGAGCGCCCTTCGCTGGCGGCCCGGCGGTTGGGGGGGGGGGAAGTTCGTTGGGATAATTCGCCCCCCCCCCCGCACCCCGGCACGCTCGGATGGAGCCGTCCGTCCGTCCGTCCCTTTGCACGCGTCCGTCCGTCCCCAGGTGCGCGGCTCCTGGAAGGTCACAGCGACGGGACGCGGGGACGGAGCGCAGCGGGGATGGGGACGGAGAAGGGAGTGCGGGGGGGGGAACGGGGCATTGCACATGGGGGGAACGAAACCCGACGGGAAAGGTCCGCGACGAGGAGCGCGTCCCCGCGGGCACAGAACGGGAGCTGGGACCCCCGGGGGGGTCGTGGGACGGGGGTCGCGGTGCCATTGCTGCGGGGCAGCGCCGGTCTCCATGGCTGCGCCGCGTTGGGCCCCCGCCAGCCCCGAGCCGCGAGCGGAGGCGTTGGGCACCCGGCCCACGGTGCGAGGGAACAGGGCCGCGTGGGAGGGGTGGGAAGGAACAATGGTGGGAGTTCTGGGAGGGGGGCAAAAAAAAAAAGAAGAAAAAGAAGAAGGAAAGCAGTGGAAAAATACCAGTTCTCGGCCCCTGGCAGCGCTGCCCGGACCCTCCCCGCCCGATGGATTATTGTACAAAGAAATGTTATTTTTGTTTCAATAATTTGCTGAGGCGCTGAATTCCAGCGCGGGGCTCTTTTTGTCCTCTGAGGGAGCATTGTTCCTCCAACGCCCGCGGCCCGGACGGGGCCTTCGGGGCCGCCCGCGTCCCCCGGTCCCGGAGGTGTCCCCCTGTCCTGGCCGCGTCCCCCTGTCCTGCAGCTCCGCCGCGGCCGCTCCCCGTGCCCGGTGCTCCCGGTGGTCCCCGTCCCCGCTC
>NC_034435.1:3978473-3981175 GCF_002078875.1 Numida meleagris
CGGCTCGGGGCGTCGCTCCGCTCCGGGGGATGCTTTGAAGCGGATTCTTCCCATTGAAACGGGAACCGGGGCCTCCTCGCCGTCCCACCGCCCGTCCGTCCCTCGCAGCGGCCCCGGGCGGCGCGGGGCGTCCCCATGGGGCGTTGCGGGCTCTGGGATGGCCGAGCCGGGGGCTGCGGGGGGGAACTCAGGGAGCGGGAGCTCCGGGACGCGGTGCCCGGGCGCGGTGGCACCGTGGGAGCGGCACCGTGGGAAGGCGCCGGGCCCCCCCGCCGCTCCGGAAGCCGCCGGCGCGGGGCAGTGAATGGGCGGAAGGCAGCGGCGGGACCCCCCGGCCCCGGTGCCACTTCCCCTTCCCGGGTCAGCGGCCGCTTTCTCTCCTGGAGGCGGCCCGGCCCGGCCCGTCCCGCTCCGAGCGCCGGTGAGAGCCGGGGGGGGGAAGGAAGGGAACGCACCAGGACGGGGCTGAGCGGGGGGTCCCGGTCCGGGGCCGCGCTCGGTGTCCCCTCCCGAACCCCCGGTACCGGGGCACGTGCGGGCGCGGGGTGGGGGCTGAGGGGGGGGATCCGGCGCCGATGGAAAGTTTTGTGCTGGGCGGGGCCAGGGGGGGCGGGCGCTGGGAGCCGCTTAAGGGCGGGAGCGGAGGGGGAGCCCCGGCCGCGCTCACATCCCCGCGGGGCAGCGCCGGCAGCCGCCCGGCTCCAGGTGAGTGCCGGGGGAAGGGAGGGGGGGGGGGGCTCCGCGTGTCCGTCTGTCACCTCCCGCGGGGACGGCCCCGCTCACCGCGTTCCCTCGGCGGCCCCGCTCGGTGCCGTCCCCGCAGCGCCCGCTGCCCCCGTGGGAGCGGGGACCGCGCTGTCCCCCCGCTGCCGCCCGCGTGCCCCGTGCCCCCCCACCGCAAAGACGGCGGCGCGTGGCGGTGTCCCGGGGCTCGGGGCCGGGCCCGTCGCTCCGCGCCGTGTCCCAGCGGGGCGGGGGTCCCGTTTCCTCCCATCCCGGCAGCGGGAACAATGGCGGAGCCCTTCGTGGTGGAGAGCCCCGACGTCGCGTACAGCAAAGACTTCATCGAGGCGCAGTACACGTACAGCACCGCGCACGTCTGCAGGGAGGGCGGCGTCACCAAGGTAGGGGACGCGGGGACAGCCGCGCACGGTGTGGCCGTGCCGCCCCGCTGGGTGCCCCCGCGCCGACCCCCGATCCCCCCCTCCCCGTGCCGCAGGTCCGGCCTTGCTCCACGCGCTTCACCTTCCGCACGGCGCGGCACGTGCCCCGCCTGGGGCTGATGCTGGTGGGCTGGGGGGGCAACAACGGCACCACGGTGACGGCGGCCGTGCTGGCCAACCGCCTGGGGCTGTCCTGGATGACCAAGAGCGGGCGCAAGGTGGGTGCGGGGCTTGGGGGCAGCCCCGCCGGGTCCCCCCGTTTTGGGGGTGTTGAGTTTTCTGGGGGTCGCTCACCTTTGCATCCCACCCCCCCCAGACAGCCAACTACTACGGCTCGCTGCTGCAGGCCTCCACCGTGTGCCTGGGCGCCGGCCCCACCGGGGACGTCTACGTGCCATTCCGGGACCTGCTGCCCATGGTGCACCCCAACGACATCGTCTTTGATGGTAGGAGGGATGCTGGGCTGGGCGGGGGGCGGGGGGCCGTGCGCTGAGCGTGCCCCCGTCCCGCAGGGTGGGACATCTCCTCGCTGAACCTGGCCGAGGCCATGCGGCGCGCCGAGGTGCTGGACTGGCCGCTGCAGGAGCAGCTGTGGCCGCACATGGAGCAGATGAAGCCCCGACCTTCCATCTACATCCCCGAGTTCATCGCCGCCAACCAGGAGGAGCGGGCGGACAACGTGCTGCGCGGCTCCAAGGCCGAGCAGGTGCCGGGGGCGGCGGGGGAACATGGGGACGGCGGGGGGGACGCTGCGGTCACCTGCCCGCATCCCCATCCCCGCAGGTGGAGCAGATCCGCAGGGACATCCGGGACTTCAAGGCGAGCAGCGGGGTGGACAAAGTCATCGTGCTGTGGACGGCCAACACCGAGCGCTTCTGTGACGTGGTGCCGGGGCTCAACGACACCGCCGACAACCTGCTGCGGGCCATCGAGGTGAGGGGAAAGAGGGGACGGGGGGGGAGGGGACGTGGAGGGGACGCGCCGTGGTGCTGAGCGCCGTGCTGTCCCCGCAGCAAGGCCTGGAGGTGTCCCCGTCCACGCTCTTTGCCGTGGCCAGCATCCTGGAGGGCTGCGCCTACATCAACGGGTCGCCCCAGAACACCTTCGTGCCGGGCGCCGTGGAGCTGGCGGCTCAGCGCCGCGTCTTCATCTGCGGGGACGACTTCAAGTCGGGGCAGACCAAGCTGAAGTCGGTGCTGGTGGACTTCCTGGTGGGCGCCGGGCTGAAGGTGCGGTGCCACGGGGCCTGGAGCCGGCTTGAGCTGGTGAGACCGCCGCTGAAGGTCTCTTCCAACTCAATGACCCTGTGCTTCCTTCCCGTGGTTCCCTCTGCCCCCTCTCCCCCCAGACCAGGTCCATCGTCAGCTACAACCACCTGGGGAACAACGATGGCAAGAACCTCTCTGCGCCGCAGCAGTTCCGCTCCAAGGAGATCTCCAAGAGCAACGTGGTGGACGACACCGTGCAGGCCAACCCGGTGCTGTACGGACCCCAGGACAAACCCGACCACTGCGTGAGTGGGCTCGGGGTGGGGTGGGG
>NC_034435.1:3988719-3989972 GCF_002078875.1 Numida meleagris
GAGGGGGCTCTGCCCACAGCGGTGGGGCACGGCCGTGTGCCCCTGGCACTGCGGGGAGGGGGGGGGTGCCACGTCCCCACCGTGGGGACATCCCAGCACAGACGGAACGCGGCAAGGACGTGGGTCACACCTGGCACAGGGATGGTGCCCGGGACCCACACGGTGCTGCGGCCATGGGTCACGCCTGGGAGACGGGTTCCACTGAGGACACGGGTCACGCCGAGCACACGGGTCACGCCAAGCACATACATGACGCGCTCAGGTCGTGCCGTGCGCGCGGTCCCGCTGTGGGTCACGGGGGCAGCCGGGGCTCTCTGCCCCACGGCGCGGGCGCGCATTAGGGCCGCGGGTGCTGGGGGCTGCGGGGGCCCCCACCTCATTTATCAGCCGCAGGATCGGGGCCGGGCCCAGCTGAACTCACTTTACAGCCATGCACAAATCATTTGCAAGACAATGGAGAGTCTGTGCAGGCAGCCAAAACCAACAGCGCCGGAGGCCAGGCAGCCCGGCACCCCACAGCCCCCCCAGCGCCGCAGCCCCGCGCATTCCTCCCGTTAACCCCTCGGCCCCCGCCGCCCCCCGCCCCGGTGCCCTCCGCGGGGAGGAGGCGGTCGGGTGATGGAGCACGGGGTGGGGATGTGGGGTGAGGAGCAACTGTGGGGTGGGGGGGTCCGGGTGATGCTCAGGGGTGGAGGATGGAGAGCGCAGCCCAACGCCCATCGCAGGGCCCGGTCCATCACGGAGCGCAGCGTGGTACCCAGCGTGGTACTGAACATAGTACCCAGCACGGTACCAACACGGTACCCATGGCGGTACCCAACGTGGCACCCAGCGCGGCTCCATCGGGGGCCCACGGCAGAGCCCAGCGCGGTGCCGGTCGCAGCACCCACCGAGGAGCCCCCCCCTGCAGCACAGCACCCAACCCCGCCCCATCCAATCACGGCCCCCATCACGGAACCCATCCCTGTTCCACCCCTCCTCACCCCCCCCCCACGGAACCCATCCTGGAGCCCAGCGCTGCATCCATCATGGAGCCCTCCACGGAGCCCCACTGCGGAGCAGCCCCCCATGGCAGCGGGGCCAACGTGGCAGCTCCCTCTGCCTGCGGGGCAAGGGTGGGGGGCAGGAGCTCTGGCCCCTCCTGGGATGGGAGCCTGCAGTGCCCCCCCCCCCCAGGTGGGTGCCCCCACATTTTGGGGTGCTGTGCCCATGGCCATGGCGGTCAGCGCTCGACCTCTGCCCTGAGGTGGGGA
>NC_034435.1:3994852-3999313 GCF_002078875.1 Numida meleagris
TACGCCCCACACAATGACACGGACCCACAGGGACCGCCCGTTCCTCTTTCTGCGCAGAGCCGGCTGCAGGCGAGTCGGGGCGCTGGGGCTGGGTGGGGGGCAAATACACCCATGGGGACCCCCACCACGGAGGAAGGGGGTGTGGGGTCTGTTCGTCTGACCCCCTCTTCCCTCACAGGCGGGGCCACGGGGCACCCCATGGCCGCGCTGCTGCTGCTGCTGCTGCTGCTGCTGCCCCACGGCATCGGGGCGACCACCCCGCAGCCCACGCTGGCGCCGTGCCGCTGCGACACGGTGGGCAAAGCGCCGGACGCGTGCCCCTACCCCCAGTGCCTCTGCTCCGCGCCCCACGGCCCCGTCAACGCCTCCGAGTTCCACGCACGGGAATGTCGGGGCAGCGCGGGGACGACGGCGGCGGCCGTGGGTGGCAGCTTGGCAGCGGCGGCGGCGGTGGTGGTGGCGGTGGCGGCGGTGGTGGTGTGGAGGTGCAGGAGGACGGCGGGCGCTGCGGGGTGGGGGAAGCGGGAGCCCCCCCCGGTCAAAGGGCAGCCCCGCTACATCAGCCGTGAGGCAGAGAGCGGCCCCGCTGCCGTGGGGGTCTGCCTGGCGCCCGACTATGAGAACGTCTTCGTCGGCTCCTGTGCGGCCCCCAGCGAGGCCCCGGTGCGGGACAGGACACAAGGGTGGCAGCAGAAGGGGTACAGGTGAGCCTGCGGGGGGGGGAGCTGTGGGGGGTACGTGGGATCCTCCTGATGGGCCACGTTGAGCCATGGTGGTGTCCCACCCCATCCCATCCCAACTCATCCCAACTCATCCCATCCCATCCCATCCCATCCCATCCCATCCCACACTGGCCATTCATCCCACTCTACTCATCTCATCCTCATCTCTGTCCCATCCCCAGTCCATCCCCATCCCATTTCATCTCAACCCATCCATCCCATCCCATCCCACTCCATCCCATCCCAATCTATTGCATCCTCGTCCCATCCCACCCCACCCCACCCCATCCCATCCCACTCCATTTCACCCCAATCCATCTCATCCTCATCTCATCCTCACCTCATCCCCACCCCATCCCCATCCCACCCCATCCCATCCCACCAAACCCATGGATCAGGCACCTGTGGGGCCCTTTCCTCCCCACTGATCCACCCGGGGGAGGGGGGAGGGTTGCGTTCCTGCACACCTCCATGAGGCACTGTCCCACTGACCCCCCCACCGCCCCCGCAGCCCCCAGGCGCCGTCGGACGATCTCTATTTCCTGGAGAGCGACACAGGGGAGCAGCCCATCTATGCCAACACCGAGACCCCCGGAGAGGACGTGTACGTCATCCCCGACCCGTGAGGGCAGCGCCTCGGGAGCTTCCGCCGCGCTGGGACGGCAGAGGGGATTTTTCCCCTTTTTTTTTGTTCTGCAACGAGAGCACAAACCGCTGCGCGGCCGCTTCCTGCGCGGGGCCGAGAGCGGAAGCGGCCGCTTCTCCTCGGGGTTCGCTCCGCGAAATGGGGACGGGGCACCGGGACGCGCCGCTCCCCGCACGTCGCGCTGCGGCACCGAGCGCCGCTCGATGGGGACGGCCCCGCTGCTGCCCTCTGCTTTCCTGCGAAATCCGCCGGTTTGGGGCAAAAGTGCCATTTTTGGACGCTCTTGGCAGTGTCTGGCTGCGAGGTGACGGCTCTGGGACGTGCGCGGGGGGAGGCGGTGGGGACACGGGGACACCCCTTGTCCCAGCCCTGCGCGGCTCCTTGTGATGCCCCACGGTGACATTAAATGTTGGGCTGTCCTCAGTGACCCATAGGGCTCACGGTGTGTGGGGCGCAGAGGGCGGAACCCGCAGAGGGGCTGTGTGGGGTCCCGGGGGGGGTCCTGTTCCTGCGGCAGAGGTGCCATCAACACGGACCCTGCACGGGCAGGTTCCCGTTTCCCAGCCCCCCAAGCACACGTCCCCAGCGTGGTGACCCCATGTCCACATCCACTGAGTAGTGGTCCCCAGAGCCCACATCCCCATGCTGGAGCTCCCCCTGTCCCATGTCTCCGTATCTCATGTCCCACATCCTCACGTCTCATGTCCCCATGTCTCATGTCCACGTTCCCCTGCCCCTTGTTGCATGTCTCATGTCCCCTATCTCTATGTCCCCAACCCCACATCTCACGTCCCCCATCCTCCTATCTCATGTTCTCATGTCTCACGTCCCCCTGTCCCATGTTCCCCATCCCCATGTCCCCCCATCCTATGTCTCATGTCCCCATGTACCTATGTCCCCCCACCCCATGTCCCACATCCTCATATCTCATGTCCTCATATCTCATGTCCCCATCCCATGTCCTATGCTCCCCTGTCCCATGTCCCCCATCCCCACGTCCCCTGGCTGTGGGTACCAGTAAATGACAGCACCATGTCCCAGATGGGTTCAGGGCTGTCCCAGCACCTGCCCCAAGGACACAGTGGGGGCAAAGTGCTGCGGGAGCAGTGCCCACACATGACTCACCCACAGGTGATGGATGGAGACAGCGGGTGGGGGGGAGGGGGAGGCACGCGGTCGCATGGGGTGGAGCTGCTGGCGCCCTGTTCCCATCACTTTATTCATTTACATCGCGATCTGGTTTATAGAAATATATAAATATAAAAAAAAAAAAATCCCAACAAAGCATTCTGCTGTACAATGCAATAAATAATGAGCAATAAATAAAGGACTGTATAAAAAAGGCTCGTGCAGAGAGGAGCCGGCGCGGCGGCGGGGTGCGCTCCTCCCACCGAACCAATGCTTTAAATAAGGGGGAAGGGGAATAAGTTACAGCATGGAGTGATGGCAGTGGGGTCTGTGTCCCTGGGGGTCGGTGCCACTGGGATGGGCTGGGGGCTGCTGCGACCCTACAGCTGGAGGTTGGACATCCCTGTATCTAGGGATGATGGGTCCCTATAGACGGAGGTGATGAGTCCCTATTTCCAGAGGTGATGGAACCCTCTGTCTGGAGGTGACAGTCCCTATATCAGAAGGTTGAGGATCCCTATATCCAAAGGTGATGGATCGCCGTAGCAGGAGGTGAGAGATCCCTTCAGCCAGAGATGATGGATCCCTATATCCAGAGGTAATGGAACCCTATAGATGGGGGGGGATGGAGCCCTATATCCAGAGGAGATGGAGCCCTACACCCAGCAGCACCAGTCCATGTATCCAAAGGTGACAGATCCTTCCACCCGGCGGTGCCGATCCCGGCGCGGTGCCCTCAGGCGCAGTGGCAGCGGGTGACCAACATGTCCTCGAAGACGGAGCTGACCAACCTGCCCTCTGCATCGTAGTGCATCAGCACCATGGGGTCGTAGGCAGCGGGCACGCAGCACGGCGCGGGGGCAGCGCGGCTCAGGGCGTGCACGCGGGCCTGGATCTGCGCGTGCATGCTGGCGGCACGGTAGTTGTGCGGGCAGGAGCCCTGGCAGAAGCGCATGTCGTAGCTGCGCGGGGCCAGCACCCAGTCGTCCCAGCCGATCTCCTGGAAGGAAACCTTCAGCACCCGCCGGCAGCACTTCCCCTCGCTCTTGCCGCACTCCTCCTCCAGCCCCCGCCGTCTCCTCGGCCCCCGCCCCGCAGCGTCCCACGTTTCCACCTCCAGAACCGCGTGCCCGGTTCCGGAGCCGTCCCACGGAGCTGACACGTTGGCACCGAAGGTCAACTCCAAGCGCAGCGCAGCGCTGTGCCCCCCGGCCCAGTGCCGGATGGGAGCCGTCAGATCCAGGCGGTGGGAGCGGGGGTCCACCTCCCGGTGGTGCAGCAGCCGCAGGGCCCCCCCGGGACCCCCAGGGGAGTAAATGCTGACCCAGAGCTGCGCCGAGAGCGGGGAGTGCAGGGAGAGCTGCAGCTGCGCCCGTAGCACCTGCAGCCGCTGGCGGAGAGCCCCTGTGCGGGGCACCACCAGGAGGTAACGGTACGGCCCGGGGGGGTCCCGGTGTCCGTGGGGGTCCCGGTGTCCTTTCAGGTCTCGCTGCCCAAGGTGGTGCTGGTCACCATCGGGGTCCTGCTCTCCATGGGGGTCCCGGTGTCCTCTGAGGGATTCCTGCCCCTCATGGGGGCCCCGCTCTCCCCGGGGGGGGTCCGGCAGGCGCTGCACTGTGGGACAAGAGGACGGCCGATGTCACAGATCCCACAGCGCCGCGGGATGCACTTCCCGCCCCCACCCCCCAGCACCACGGGGCACTGCCCACGTCCTGCGGGATGACAGCACCGGGGGGGTCCATTCCCATCCAACGCCCAGGTGCCCCCCACCTCCCAGCAGTGTCTGGACACAGGATTCCCCAAATCCCCCCGCTTTGGTGGAAGCCCCACATGGCAGCACCGTGCAGTGCTGCTATCCGGGATCGGTGCTTTTAAGCGGAAAACTGCGACTCCTCCTCTGAAAGCGACGTTGGGAGCAGCGGGAGGAGAGGAGGAGAGGAGGAGAGGAGGAGAGGAGGAGAGGAG